>NW_026606064.1:21917500-22097500 GCF_029834395.1 Sorex fumeus | reverse complement strand
TGTTACCCATGGGAACTGGAGAGACAGTGCTGGGGAAAGTGCCTCCTTTTCTATTTACATGATTTGAGGTGAGGCCAAAATAGCAAATAAAAGTTACAACAAACCGTAAGCAATCAATAAATGCAAATTGCAAACAACAGACAAAGGCAAACATCATAAAGGTAAGATGGGAGTAAAGCCTAACTTAAAACCTTTTTGTAGTACTTCGAGATTAAGAAACCACTCAGAATACGTTCTCTCCCTCAGGCCACTCTTAAGAGGGGCATGAACGGTCATCAATGGTAGAGAGACATTGCTTACGCAAACCTCAAAACCGGCTTCACGCTCAGGAGAGAACGTTTCAACACATCCTCATGGTTTCGGGTGCTCTACACATTCAGAGAAACTTCTCTAGTAAGAAACTATAGAAATGATCCCTGAAAGTATAGTCTTAACGAGTAGAATTCGGTGTTCCATACGTCTATATCAGGCGAGCACTTTGCAGTGATGGTGATCTACAATGAGCGTTCCCAGCGTCATTTCCGCCCTAATTATGGTTTCACTGGGAAAAGAAAGAAAGGTACTTTGACATATAGCCTTCAGATGATATCATTTTACTTTCAAATGCAACATATTTTAGCGTCTGAAGTGGAAATGTAATTTAGAAAATGCTAATAACCACTCGTAATTAACATATTGCGGAGTGACAGCCAATCACGACCTTCCTCCTTAAAAGCCACCCTCTTCCTAAAGTTTACGACGCTGGTAAATTTTCTGGTAAAGAAGCCACGCCCACGAAAACTAAAGGCTTGAGCCTTAAGTCTTTTGCCTTTGTTAAAACCTGGCTTTAGGGCCAAAGCGTTTACCTTCCATGCGGCGAAGCCGGGTTCGATCCTCAGCATCCCATATGGTCCCCCAAGAACCAACAGGAGTGATTCCCAAGTGCAGAGTTAGGAATAAACCCCTGAGCATTACTGGGTGCGACCCAAAGACGGAAAAAAAAAAACCCTGATTTCAGCAATTAGTAAATTTTAGGTATTGCCAGTAAGAAAATTTAAAAACAGATGAAAATAACAAAAGTGAAAGTGACATTCTGCTACTTCTAACGGGGGAGGGGGTCAGCTTTATTTTAAAATCTGTTCCACCAAGAATTTGACAGCAAGATGCTTTTAAAAAACAGAGTAGTTGTGAAAGAGCCTTGAAAGTTAAAACGCTTCTGTGGAAGCAGTAAACAGAACCTGCTACTCACTGGCATCCCTTCAAGAAATGGCAATTTGATTCTCTTAGCTGGCATATTTCCTTTTGAAAAGCCCCGAGAGAGATCATCTTGGGCAAAAAGGTCCCAGACGCCAACTTCAGAGCTGGGGGGGGGGGGGGGGTCTTTGGGGAGGTGGGGGGGGGGGGGCAGGATGGTTTCAGCATAGCAAGGAGGTTTAATCCATCTTTCCTGACCTTCTGGGAATTGCAGGATGACAGGTCCGGATGATTTAGAGCTGTGCTCCATGTTGACCAAACAGCACCAAGGAAAAACACCTCTTCCAATCCAGGAAAAATGACAGCAAGTGTGTGGACTAGTCCTTTGGGTCCTTCTAGTGGGGGGTTGGAGGAAGACCTCCTTCCTTTTCCTTCCCACTTGAAGCTGGGCAGAGGGGGTGGATCACAATCAGCTATACCTGTATGTGCCAACCCAACATGTGCAGACTACTTCTCTCTTTTTGGTTTTTGGAGTCACAACGGGAAGGTGCTCATCAGGGCTTGCTTCTGACTGCAAAGGGCTCACTCCTGGTGCTGACGGGGAATCAAACCCAGGTCTGCTGGGTGGAAGGCAAATGCCCTACCTGCCATACTGGCGTAAGACTGGTACTCTTGCGGAAGCAGAATATCTTTTCCTGAAGTTCTGAGAATCATGGATTATTTGAACCTTATTCAAGGGGAAAATATTTGTATGTTAATTGGACATGGCGTAGGTTGTGCAGGACTAGTAGAATTGGTTTCCTTGAGAAGGGAAGAAATGACTCATAGAAAGTTTTTGAAATTTTATTTATTTTTGGTTGGGGGGCCACACCTGGCAGTGCTCAGGGATCACTCCTGGTGGTGCTTGGAGGAACATATGGGGTGCCAGGGATCACAGCAGGATCACCGTCGTGCAAGGCAAGCACCCTACCTGCGTACTATCTCTCGGGTCCCTGAAGGTTTTTTTTTTTTTCTTTTTGGGTCACACTCAGCAATGCTCAGGGGTTACTTCTGGCTCTGCACTCAGGAATTACTCCTGGCAGTGCTTGGGGGACCATATGGGATGCTGGGAATTGAACCCAGGTTGGACGCATGCAAGGCAAACGCCCTACCCACTGTGCTATTGCTCCAGCCCCTGGTCCCTGAAGTTTTTGTTTGAAAGGCCTTCATCTAGTTTGTCTTCACTCCTATACAACAAAAATTCCTCTCTGCTGTCCGTCATTCTTCATTCAGTTTCCAAAAGCTCTTACTCCTTAAGCTACTTCCCTTTAAAATTCTTTATATTTTGGCCCTTGAGAGGGAAATACTGTCTCTCCCAAGAGAGGTAATTGTTGGCTCATCCTTGGAATGGGTGATCATTCAGGAAAGATAGCTGGTCTGCGGTTTGTGCATGAAAACACTGCTGCTTCCATCTTCCTCCCAGTGTCTGGGACTGATCTTTGCTTTCATTGCATTTAAACATTTTTATTTTCTTTTGTAAATTTTTATTTATAAAGATAGTAGCAGAGGGGGGTAGGTTGGGTTAGGCCTCGAGGGTCTCAGGGCTCTTCTTAGCTCAGTCCTCTGTACTATAGACGTTGCCAGGAATTGAACCGGAGTTGACCACAGGCAAAGTAAGTGTGTCACCACTGTATGATCTCTTTGGCTCTCAGTGCCTTTAAAAAGGAAAAAAAAAAAAAGCACAGTCATATTTGTCAGCAAAGACTAATGTGTGTCATTCTAAACAGTAGGAAGTTAAAGATTTTTTTTTTTTTTGCATGGAGGAAGAGAGGTAGTGGCTGTTAATTGAGAAAAACAGGAGTACAGTTGTTGAATGAGGTTTTTCTTCCCCATTGGAAAATGGGATTTAGGGCCAGAGAGATACTACAGCAAGTAGGGCACTTGCCTTGCACGCACCTGAACTGGGTTCAATCCCCAGCATCCCATATGGTCACCTGGGCCCTTCCAGGAGTGATCCTGGCACAGTCAGGAGTAAGCACAGAACCAGGAGTAAGCCCTAAGCACCACAGGTATGATCCAAAAAAAACAAAAGAGATTTAAGAAAAGAATAGAGAAGTAAAAAGGGGATTTAAGCAGAGATCACCTGTCTCAGAGCAATATTCCCTACATGTTGTTTCTTGTTTTGCAGAGCCCTGTGTTTACTTAGCAAAATGTCTTCTGAGTCCCAGGTGCTGTGTTAGGATTAATTTTTGTTTTTTGGTGGAAGTAGCAGTGCAGTATATTACATAAGTGTCACATTGACACTGTTGTAGATGGCATCTGTGCCTACAATGTTCAGTTCTATTTTCTACTATGCAGTTGACCCCTTTCCCTGATAGACTCACACCCCTACTCAGTTACAATTTCTGTTTCACAGTTTGTTCTCTGTCTTATCGTAAAAAAGAAAAGAAAAAAAAAAGAATATTGACTTGGGCCTCTTGTTTACTATCTTTGCATCAGTCCTGGCTCTGCACTTAGGAATTACTCCTGGTTGTGCTGGGGAACCAAATGGGATGCGCCAGGGATGGAACTCAGGTCGGCCACATGCAAGGCAAACGCCCTACCCGCTGTAGTATCACTCCAGCCCCCTCTTGTTTACTATCTTGATAGAAACTTCTCACCTTTCTTCACACTGCTCTTCAGCCCGACACTTCCTGTTCCACCTCTTCCTACTCTGGGGTTTCCCCAACCACCCACAAAAAAAGTATTTCCCCCCACACAAAAAAGTACTTGTTTTCTATTTCCATGTCAGCACGTGGCCACAGACCTTGGAGTCTAAAACAACACATATTTATGATGTCTCAGTTTCCATGGACCCAGGAGTTGGAGACTCCCAGGGTCTTCTGGATGTCAACTGGGCTATATTTTCATCTGGAGGGTTCGTGAGGAAGAATCCACTTCAAGGATTTGGAGTTCATTTCCTTGTGGATGCTGCGTTAAAGGTCTTGGCTGCTGTGCTGGAGAGACGGTACAGGACTCAAGGCACTTGCCACGCGTGTGGCTGAGCTCAGCTTGACACCCCAGTACCAAACAGTCCCCCAGTTCCTCCAGGGGTGATTCCTGAGCACAGAGCCAGGAGTAATCCTGAGCATTGTTGGGGGTGGCCCCACTCCCTCCGAAATAAAATAAAGGTCTTAGCTTCTTTCTGGTGGCCAGCTGGAAACTGTTCTCAAAAGTTTCTCAGGAACAAACAAACTAAAAAAAGATTCAAGGCATTAAGGGGCCCAGGCAAATGGATTTGGAACATTTGTTTGTTTTGGTTTGGTTTTTGTTTGTTTATTTGGGGGCCACACCCAGGTTTGCTCCTGGCTTATTCCTGCCTGATTCTGTGTCAGGGGTCACTACTGGTGGTACTGGGGAGCATTTTTTGAGTAGTGCTAGTTTCCCTGCTGCCTCTCCTTCCTCTCCATCTCTCCTCCTCCTCCTCCTGTACTTTTTCTTACTGAGATAGATATTGATATGGTTTTTTTTTTTTTTTGTGGTGGGGCTCTGCACTCAGGATTTACTCCTCCTGGTGGTGCTCGAGGGACCATATGGGATGCAGGGGATCAAACCCAGGTCGGCTGCATGCAAGGCAAATGCCCTACCTGCTGTACTATGCTCCAGCCCTGCTCTGTGTTTGTTTTTTGCTAGAGAGAAATTAAATTCTGGGGAGTCTTGCTCCAGCATTTAAGAGTTCTAGCCCACAAGGAACACTTGGCATTTGTCCTTACAACTCTTTGTCCAGAACTAATCACATTACCTTATCTAACCACAAAAGTATCTTGCTTTGTGCTCCCAGGGTGGAGAGCCAGAAATGGATGTTAAAACTAAAGACTATCATGTGTTGAGGACAACTGGCTTCTCAAAAATGTTTGATGAAGGGCCAGAGAGGGTTCAACGCACAGACTTTGAATGCAGGAAGTCCAGACTTGATCTCAGTACCACACGGTCCCCTGAGCAACTGCGGGTAACCCCTGAGCACTGAGGGGTGTGAATCCCCAAACCAAAAAGTTCCTTGAAACTTTTTTCATGAAGCATATGGGAACACTGCTTGTGAGGAGTAGCTGTGCAAACACCAGGTTCTAGCCTCAAAGATGACATGGTCCAGCCGCTGCAGTAGAGACCTTACTCCCTCCAGCTCCGCTTCCCATCAGCCTTCTTTGACTGTTCTGTCAGTTAGAAACCACCCAACACCCCCGTCTCTTTTCTGTAAGATTTTAGGGAAGGAGTTTGTACAACATCTTACAGAAAGCAGAATCTTTTTGTTGTGGTTGTGGTTCTGATTCCTGCATCCCCATTGAATCTGTCCTTGAGGCTATTTCTATGAGAATACAAAGGAAATCCTACCTAGATTTTTTTTAAAATAATTTATTTATTTATTGAATCACTGTGGGAAAAGTTACAAAGCTTTCAGGTTTAGGTCTCAGTCATGCAAATATCAAACACCTTTCCCTTTACCAATACTTATTTTTTACCATGAAGAACCCCAATAAAACCCCACCCCCCACCCCTCCCAATGCCTGCGAGGCAGATGAGTTCTAGTTGACACTTTATCTGCTTTGATTAGATTCATTGTTTCAATAAAAGATGCGCGACTATTATTTGGAGTTTACCCCCTCCCCCCACATCAGACATGCTGAGAAAGCATTGTGAAGTGATTCGCTTTCTACAGCTGGGTTCAAGAATTAAATGTTGGTTTTGGATTTCCACTATTTTGCTAATTAACCCTGGAAGTATTTCTACTGAGAGTCAGATAATTAAGAGATTGGTTTCTGTGCTCTGGAGTCGTGGCCATGCTGGAGAGCCGCTCGTGGGGGGCAACTGGCGGCCTCAGTAGGGTGTGAAGGACGGACTGGAACGCCCCCCTTCCCATGAGGTTTTAGTCGCCCCCACACCCCTGGCTCACACCTGCTCTCCACAAGGCACCCATGTGGCCACCATCTTCTTTCCAGAGAGGAGAGGGCGAACGGGGCAACACCCTTTCCCTTCTGGGCAGACATGATGGCCTGGATTAATGCATAGTCCATTCACTTTTCTGCTCCAAGCTTCTGGGTTCTGCAGTAAGTCCTTGTGCTTCTGGGGCTGTGGCCGTGCTGGAGAGCCGCTCGTGGGGGGCAACTGGTGACCTCGGTAGGGCGTGAAGGACGGACCGGAACGACCCCCTTCCCATGAGGTTTTTGTCGCCCCCGCACCCCCGGCTCATACCTGCTGTCCACCAGGGTCCCATGCGGCCACCATCTTTCTTTCCAGAGGGAGGAGGGCGGAAGGGAGCAACACCCTTTCCCCTCCAGGCAGACATGATGGCCTGGATAAACGCATAGTCCATTCACTTTTCTGCTCCAAGCTGTTGGGTTCTGCATTAAGTCCTTGTGTTTCTGGGGCTGTGGCCGTGCTCCAAACTTAACTCTGATTTTCAGGGAGAAATGTTGTGTGATTTACTTCCCATTGATCACTTTGTATATACAGAGATGTCGCGCGGCCGCATAAGCGGCCACGCGGTTTGGAGGAAAAGTCCTAGTTCCCACATACTCAAGCTATGCTTGTGGAGGCTTCTGGTCACTGGGGTTCCATCTGGGGGAGGCAGGATGCGGCACCTACCCCATCTGGGACTTCCCGATGATCTCGGCTCTTTTTGGAACCTGGTTTTTTCTCTGGGGGCTGTGGAGCCAGCCCTCCATGTGGCCCTTCTCTTCCGCTGTATGCTGTAAAGATGGCGCTGGGGGGCGGGCTGTGGGCGTGACTTCCGGAATCAGAGGTTACCTGGGAGCCGTAGTTCCGGCAGTTTGGAGGAAAAGTCCTAGTTCCCGCATACTCGAGCTTTGCTTGTAGAGGCTTCTGGTCACCGGGGTTCCATCTGGGGGAGGCGGGATGCGGCACCTACCCCATCTGGGACTTCCTGGTGATCTCGGCTCTTTTTGGAACCTGGTTTCTTCTCCGGGAGCTGTGGAGCCAGCCCTCCATGTGGTCCTTCTTCTCTCTGTACGGCAGTGTGACTACCTAGATATTTAACACAAGTAATAAGTGGATTCTAAAGCATTACTGTTAAAATTACAAAACAAAACAAATATACTCCAAAATGCAAAACTGTAACCATAGTCTATAGAGGTAATGTAGTTGTTCATGTAAATTCCTCTTCGAGGATATTGGATGAGAAGACAGAAAAGGTCTGAAGCAGAGTTTAACAGGAGAGACTCAAAGGACTGAAACCTGAGGCAGTATGGGCTTTCCATTCAGAATTGCAACTTAGAGTGTGGATTCTTCTTTTTTGCTCTTGTGTGTCAATAGAAAAACAATACTCATTGCACAACACAAGGCAGTCCAAGGACTGCATATATTTTAATTTAATTCTGTGTAAAAGACTTAGCTGTCTTCTGCATCTTGCCTTTGTATTCTGTGTAAAGTGAGTTTTGAATAACAGGTTAGAAGGAGCTTTGGGTCCTGCAGAGAAGGGCTTTAGTGATTTGAATCTGGTGATAAAGAAGAAGACAGAGAGGCTGAGTGGGCTTATGAGAACATCATGCCTCAGGAGAAGTGTTAGAGCCTGACTTAAAGAATAAAGTTGAACAAGTCCATTAACTAGTATAGTGCTGATTTCCACTCCAGGGGGTTTTAGAAATGACTTAAGGTCAATTTCTTAGGTATTTGTATATATCAAGACTGAGGAAATAAAAAATTAAAAAATTAAAAAATCATTTTAATTGCTTTCAAAGTAATGATTATAGTTTAGGCGACATGTTTACAATAACATTAATGCTGATGGCTTGATGTGCAGTTACCACACACAGTGACCTCCACCAGTGTCCCTGTGTCTCATCTATCTCCCCATCCACCTCCCACCCCCACCTCCAGTAATCTTAATTTTATAATTAAAGCCAAGGACCCATCATCGTTTGACATAGTCTGTTCCCTTGTTCTTCCTCCTTCAATACCACTGATGAGTGACATCATCTGGTGTGTGTCCTTCTCCCTGAAACTTCATTGGCATAACTCAACACCATCCAGTTCTGTTTCAATTGCAGGGAACTGCAAGATTTCATCTTTTCTTTAGCTGCATAGAATTCCGTACTACAACTTAGTATTCAATACAGCAATTTCATTATCCACAATGGGGAATTTTTTAATAAGAAGAAACCGGGGCTGATGTGTTAATTAACTTAGAGTCAAAAACACCCTTTTTTTCTTATTTTTCCAAGTATTTTCCTCCATATATTTATTTAGAAATAACATTATATTTATATGGGTTTCAGGAGTACAGACTTACCTACAGTACCTTGTATATGATGTCGGTGGGCCCCTGGGAGACTTTGATGAGGTGGAGAGGAAAGAGATGGCCACTTTCTCCTGATCCATCTCTGCCACCTTGGGACCTGCTGGGAAGACTAGGACTGATAAAGTCTGTGATGGCATCGACCTCGAGTCCCGCCAGCCCCACTGGATAGCTGTCAAACCACACCTGATGTCCACTTGTTCTGCCTGGCATGGGCATTAGTCCCCACCACCCAATTTCTCGGGGAGTTTTGGACTTAGGCTGGTGTAAGGAATTGCTCTTTGCAGGAAAGGAAAGTCCTAGATCTTACGCAGGCCTGTTTAGTCCTTGTCCTTCTCACAGAAAAGAATTTCAGAAGTAGATGAGCAACGAAGAAAAAAACATTTTATTTGGTGTTATTTTTGTTTTCTTTTTGGGTCACACCTGGCAATGCTCAGGGGTTACTCCTGACTCTGCACTCAGAAATTACTCCTGGCGGTGCTCAGGGGACCATATGGGATGCTGGGAATCGAACCTGGGTTGGCCGCGCGTGCAAGCCAAATGCCCTACCTGCTGTGCTATCACTCCAGCTCCATTATTTATTTATTTTTTTCTTTTTGGGTCACACCTGGCAATGCACAGGGGTTACTCCTGGTTCTGCAATTAGGAATTACCCCTGGCAGTGCTCGGGGGACCATATGGGATGCTGGGTATTGAACCTGGGTCGGCCGCTTGCAAGGCAAATGTCCTACCCGCTGTACTATCGCTCCAGCCCCTTATTTGGTGGCTTTAAGGAAGGGGGGAAAGGGAAAGAGAGAGAGAGTAACATGTTCAGGAGAGAGCGGGAGCTTCTCCAATGGCAGAAAGAGACCCAGTACACATTTCAAGAGAGGAAATTTTGCATCACATGTGCTTGGGCGCCACATGTGCTTGGCCACATGGATGCAAACAGCACACAGGCTGGGGAGCATATACATGTGCTTCCTTTGTCAAGTTGGTTTTAATAGGGTTTCTCCCAGTAAGAGTTCATTGCTAGAGTGGTTGCCAAGGGGATAGAGATGAAAGTGGTTGATGGTCTTCTTTGGAAATTCCTATATACTTGCCCTTTGCTCCTGCTGCAGATGCTCGGAGTGGGGTGGGGGTGCCAGCCTTCTTTGGGGCTTTTGGCACGAGGTTAGGGTCTTAGCAGGCCTTCCTTCCTGTGTTCACAACAGCTTTAGGGCTGGTTGGTTGTTACTTTCCAGGAATTCCATTGCCATGGGGACCCTTTCCTATCTATCTGACTGCCTTACTGAGCACCACCAGAGTAATCCCTGAGTGCAGAGCCAGGAACAGCCCCTAAGCATCACCAGCTGTGCCCCCCAAACCTAAAACCTTAAAAAGAAAAGAAAAGAAAAAGTGAAGAAATCCCCTTTGTTAGTTGGAGAGATAGTACAGGGGTTAATGCATATGCCTTGCATGCTGCTGATAGGGACAAAAGGGGAACAGGCAGGGTGACATTAGGAATTTGGCCCTGGAGAGAGGGATTCATCAGGTATGGAAGGCCAGGAAGGTGACATAGGCAATGCCTGATAACATGGATGACTTAGGCCCAGCTGGGTCTGGAAGAAAATCATCTCAGCACCCTCTCTCCTGCCTCTGTGGTTGACATTCTTGGAAGACAATAAAATGTCCCACCCCACCATGTCTAAAAGGTTATCAAGAAGAAGGGTTTTTGCCTTTCTCTGGAATCCTTTAGGAGATCCCTCCCATAAGCTTCGTGCATTCCTTTCCTGTCCTTTCCCTTCCCTTAAGTAAAGTCTTTTCTGTATCTGACCACTTGATTTCCACTTCTTTGCCTTATACATCTTGATTGCTTGAGAACAAGAGCCTGAGTTGCCTGCACCAACTACTATAAAACTGCCCACTTGGCTTGGCATCCATGCTGCAGGTCACGCTGGGGCACCCCAGGGCTAGTGTGAGTAATCCCCAGCCCTGAAGGGCCTGAGCAGCACTGCATCTTTGAGTCCTTACATTTGGCCAAGAATCACCAGGAAGACCTCCTGAGGCCACGTAAGCCCTTGTGGGAAGGCCCTCACCTGTCCCCCCCTGCTGTGTGACCTGGCATGAATTTCTGGCATGAATTCCAACTTCTAGTCAGATAAAGATGTCTTTTAGGAACACAAAGGTGCCAGCGTGCCAGATATCGGCCACTTTGATCAGCTGTGTGAACCGCCTGAGGTCCTCTAAATAATGTCTTCAGATGCACAGTGCTTTTGTTTGTATTCTGGTTTATTTTGGTGTCATTGCTCAATTGCTCTTTGATTTCCCTCCCCCACCCCCGGTTGTGAGTTTCCTAGTCCACTCTTTGTAGGCAATGGAGAGAAAAGAAATATATATATATATATATATATATATATGTGTGTGTGTGTGTATATATATATATATATGTTGAAAGAAGCTAATATGGGACTAGAGTGATAGTCAGCGGACAGGGCAATTTGGGTTCTATCCTGGGTATCCCATATGGTCTCTGAGCAGCACCACTAGGAGTGATGCCTGAGCGCAGAGCCAGGAGTAAGCCCTGAGCACCGCCAGGTGGGGGTGGCTCAAAACCCAAAATAAACAAAGGAAAGAAGCAAGGGCCTCCCTTGCTTCCTTGCCAAGGTCTTTGCTTAAACCTCATGTCCACCGAGGTCAAGTCTGGCCCACCCTGCCCCGCTCCATCCTCGGTGCTTTGCAGGTGCTTAGTGAGGGTCTGTGCCGCGGCGCCCCACTCCTCTGCAGAACCCGCCCCCAGCACCCGCCTCCCCCATCCCTGATGCTTGACCGTGCTTCTTTTTGCTTTCCAGGGACTGGCCACCTGCAGACCACGGGCACCCCCACGCCAGAGCCCTTTGCTCCGGGGAAACTGCTGCCGATGTCACCAACATGGCCTTTCTCCGAAGTCCCGTCTCCGGGGCCCCGGCCGAGGACGGTGCTGGCCCCCGTGGACAACGGGAGCGCCCCGCAGCAGCAGCTGGACCCCGCCGTACAGTTCCCGCCCTCCTCGCTCCAGAGAAGTGGACAGAGCAGCGCCGCCCCTGGGCCACCGCTGGACCCCGCGACCCTGCTCCAACCCAGACCTCTCGGGGGACAGGCCGCCGCCCCGTCAGGTTGGCCTCCCACCAGCATGCAATCCCCGGAGCCCAACCCAAGAGCTGCCCTCCCTTCCCCGCCGTCCAGGGCAGCAACTCCTTCCGTGTCCAGCCGCCCGTCCTCCGTGAACCCAGAGCTCCTCTCTCCTTTCCGCACTGGCCCTTCCCCTGCAGTGCCCTGCCCCAGCAGCCCCTCCAAGCCAGAGCCTGTGTCCTCCCCAGAAGCCCTGCCTGACCCCTCCTCACTCCAGAAGGTGGCACAAACCCTAAATCCGTTTGCTGACCAGAGGACCCACCGTCCACCCTGGCGAACCAGGCTTTTGAGAGGCACCCTTGGTCTAGGCGACCCACGTTCCTCAGAGGAGCTGTCTTGGGCGCCGTCCCCTATTCTGTCCAGAGGCCACCTCACTCCCCAGTTTGGGCCAACACCCGTCCATCTGTCCCCGCACCCCCAAGCCCCTGCAAATGGTCTTTCGATTTGGGGGGGAACTCCCTTCTGGCCCATGTCAGGAGACGCATCTAATCCTGCCTCCCGTGGGCCTGCCCAAGCTGAGGTGGCCCCCAGCGGGCCCACCAGGGTGTCTCTGACCACCCTGAAGCACAGTGCAGCCGGGAGTCACCAGGCCCAGCCAACTCTTTCCCAGATGGCAGCAGAGTCTGTGGTGGTAGAAATGTCCAGTAGGAAGCGCCCCACAGCCACTGCGAAGGACTCTGCTCACTCACTTCCTTTGTCAGCCGTTCCAGAAAATTCCAAAGGGCCTCCTGCCCTCTCTGCAGAACGCACACTGTCCTCTCTGGTGACTTCTCTGCCTCTCACCAAAGCTGGCCCCGGGCAAACTCCCATGTCCGGGGCCGGGCCAGGGCCACCGTGGGATTCGGCAGGAGCAGCTGTATCCTCCGCTCGGACTTCCCTGCAGCAGCCGCAGGATCTGGTCTCTCCCCTGGCCGCTCCCCCAATGCCAACTCCGCGGGAAGAGGACAGCGACAGAGCCCCTCCGACTGCAGCTACAGACGTCCCCCTCTCCAGCAGATTTCCCAAGTATCTCTCCACAATGTGGACACTTGCCCCGCAGGAGGAGGAGAGCGAGACCGTCACTGGAGGGAAAAAGCAAAGGGCCAACCTGACCATCCGCACTCTCCAGAGCCTTCCAAGTGGAAGGATGACAAATCTTCACGCAGCGAATGGACTCATCTCTGATTTTAGCACAGATCCCACTTCACCTGCTGCGGTCTTAGCACACAGAGGGAGCCTCCTTCCTTCAGAATTACCTTCACTGTCCCTTTCCTCTAGACACGCCACCCAGACTCTTTCTTCCAACACCCGGCTGGAGACTCCCGCAGCTGCGAGGGACCATTCTGCATTGCCAGGTCCAGCTTCCAAACAGGTGACAGCAGTTCCCTCCTCTGCCGAGGGCTATGATTTCTCAACAATGGGAGTCAGGAAAAAGCCAGCAATCACAGATGTTTTCTGGAGTTCTTTTTCAGCAGGACCTGGATCCCTTTCCCCAGAACCCATGAAATCTGGCTCTCCTCGGCAAACAAATGATGATTTCAATGGGCCCACAATTAACTCCACAAGTTCAGAGACTCATTCAGCCTCAGCTACTCCTCCCCCTAGTTTCACTTCAGCTGCCAGTACAATAAACTTTGAGGATTTCAATGATGCGGCTGGGCATTTTGCAACGACAGAAGGCTTTAGCATGCACGATTCAGTCCCTGGTACAAGCACCAACCAGCCTGCTCAACAGTCAGATGTTCCTTTGCTTGGAGACCAGGCAGACATTCTGTCCACAAGCAATAACAACGCTTCCAGAAACTTCCAACCTTCTGAGTTTGAAGAGTCCCCATCCACAAGTTCTGTGTCTCATTCCCTTGCATCCACACATCCTTTCTCGCTAACTTCTCCAGGTAGACCTTCCTCAGCTAGCTGGCAGGACATGCTTTCAGATGGCATGGATACAACTGCCCAATTTGTCAGAAACACTTTTCCATCTCCTGTGATAAATGACGCCACCGTGTTCCAAGGCATCACGAAATATCACTCTACTACTACCGAATCTCCTCTCTCAAACAATGCCTTATTCCGCACCCCGTCCAAAGAGCTGCTGGCTCCTCAGCGCCCCAGGAAAGGGACAGGTGCCGCCATTAATGCAGGTAGTTTGTTTCCTGGGTTCCCCACTCCCTGCCAAATAGTGTGAGGGCTTCTGTGGCCAAAGTGTCTGGAAGAAAGCTCCAGCCAGAACCCCAGCTTTGCTCAGACGGAGCAGACGTGTCTTTGCAGGATGATGAATGAGTAATTAGTAACCCCAAGTAGTCACGTTCTCAATCCTCTGAGAACTTGACTTTTTTTTTTTTTAGGAAAGCATACAGAATCTAAGTGCTCATTACCAACCACCACTTTGCTATATGTGGCATCCTCGTTCAGGTTAATTGGGCTTCATGATTTGAGAGCCCTAAATTCCACCTAAATCCAGAGCACAGAGATGTTGTATCCCAGCAAACCCACGAGTTACGATTCATTCCCACACGCGATGCGTGCATTCCCAGGCAATGACCACCTTTGCTTCTCTCCTCTTTGCAGTGGACTCCTCGGTGCCATCCAAGGCTGAGCCGACAGCAGCCAGTGCTCCGTTGTTCCTGAGGAAAGCAAGTCCACCAGCGCTGTCTGCAGCCCTTGTTGCCAAGGGCACCGGTAGCAGCCTTTCGGCCTCAGGATTGGTCAAGAGCAGTTTGACCGCAGCCCTGGTTAAAAATGTCACAAGCAGCGTAGCCTCCAGCCCCAAGGTGACCCCTGGGACTGTCTATCCGGCCTTCTCATTCACACCAACCTACATGTTTGCCAGAACATCACACACCATGAGTGCTCACACAGCCATGCCAGGGAACACGGGTGCTGCCTTGGGCCTGGTGTCCACAACACTCCCCCCCAGGAAACCACAAGCCATGCACACAGGCCTTCCAAACCCCACCCCCCCAGGCATCCCTAGGGGGACCACCACTCGTTCGCTGACAATCACAGCAGCCTTGACCTCCATCACTGCCCCGGGAAGGGCCACTCGGTTGCCCCCCGTGCTGGCAGAAAACACAGATACGGCTCTTCCTGCTGTGTCCACTGCAGTGGTCACGACGGGAAAAATCACATCCAATCTGGAATGTCAGATGTCCAGTAAGCTCCTGGTGAAGACAGGTAAGGGTCCACAGATGTGATCTGATCTGAGAGCAGCAGGCACATCCTGTTAGCAGAGCGCTAACAGGACCCTGGGGTTTCCTTATGCCTCTCTGGGCTCCACTAGTGATGTCTGGAGACATGGGGGGGGGTCTAAATGCGGAGGGTGGGGCTGGAGCCATCATACAGTGGGGAGGAAGTTTCCCTTGCATGAGGCAGACCAGGGTTTGATTCCCGGCAACCCATATGGTCCCCCAAGCACCACCAGGAGTAACTCTTGAGTGCAGAGCCAGGAGGAACCCCTGAGCATCGCCAGGTATGACCCCCAAAAGCAAAATAAATAAATAAATTCAGAGGGTACGGAGGATCCTACCGGCATCTCACGGGTAAAGACCATAGATGCTGCTGAACATCCTTCAGTGTCCGAAGTCCAACAACAAGGAGTAATACAGCCCTGAAAGACAGGAGTGCCGGGGTTGGGAACCTCGGATCGAATGATGGAGGATGAGTGTTATGTGGTATGGAGCTTAGTCCTGGGACCAGCCCTAATATTAGAGGCCCCTGGAAAGTCAGTTATAAATGGGTCCGAGAAAACAGATGGACAAAGTTTTGCTTGTGAGTCAGTGATGTCTCACGTGAATGTGTGATGATTAGTAAAATACAAAATCTTGGAAAGTATAATAGATGTCACTTTATGTCATGTTTCTTCTTTTTCCTGTTTTCTTTTATTGTTTTTGGCCTGCACCTGGGCATTTTGGGGGGCATTTTAGGGTGCTGGGCCTCAGACCTGGCTCTCCCACATGCAAAAGAAGGTGATTAATAGCCCTATGTATCGTTTCTCAGGCCCTTGCACATATTTCTCATTCTCAGATTTGTGGGTGTCAGGGATTTCTTTTGATGTTAAAAAGGAGAGCTTGAAAAAGTTGGGTGGTGCAAAAAATCATTTTTTTTAGATTTAATATTCGTAGGTATTATCGGTTTCTGACAAGAAACCAGTTTTTATGGATTTACAATGCATCCCACAAAATATCATTGATTACAAAAAGCATAGTTGTGGCTCTAGGGGTTGGAATCAGGATTATTACTGAGGTAACATACCATAGTTTCAGATGAAAGCCATAATGAGAGCATTTGTATGTGAACGGCATAACGAGGGCATTTGTATGTGCTGCAGAATGATCACTTCAGTAATTTACTTCATATCCACCACCATACATAGTTACACTTTTTTGTTGTGATGAGAACTTTTAAGACCAACTCTCTTAATAGTACAGCTGGTAAGGTGCTTACCCTGCTGGTTGCTGAGTGAGGTAGGTTCCCGGCACCCATTCCATCCCCCCACGCACTTCTAGGAGGCCAGGAGTGATCCTTGAGTGCAAAGCTAGTAGTGAGACCTGAGAATCAATATAGCAGTAATCCCCGAGCATCACTGGGTGTGGCAATAAATAAATAAATAAATAAATAAATAAATAAAAACCTGAATAAAAAAGATCCACTGTCTTGGCAATTTTCAGAGACAAAACTCTATTTTTAGCTGTGGTTGCAATGTGCATGCCACTCCCAAGATTGACTGTATACCAGCCCCTGTATTCAATAGCCTGCCCCTGTTTGATTCATTCCCACCCCTGCCTCTGGCAACCACCAATCTGTTCTTTGTGAGTTCTATTATTATTATTATCCCCCCCTCCCATTTTTTTCTTCCCCTATAGATTCCACACCTAGGTGGAATCAGATACTATTTGCCCTTCTCTGTCTGAGGATGCTGTCTCTTTAGCCCTCACCTCCCAGTGGCAGCAAAGCAGGCCCGACGACACAGGGTGCTTTTAATAGTGTGGTAGTGTTTGCTATAAAAAGTAGCAGGCACCGTATTTGAGAGATCATGCCAATGTTGAATGCTCGCCTCCCGCCTTCCTCTCCCCCCACATGAATGAAGTGAAATGATATCTCGAGGCCTCTCCTATTCCAAAATGAGAAATTGTGAAAGTAGGCCTAGCAAAAAGCACAGTATCTCAATTTCCCAAGAAGTGACACCATCTGGTTAATCCCTCCTTCCCCCTCGCCCTCCAGATCTCTTTCCCTATGCATCCTCTTCTGGGTAGCAGGCCACTTCAGCCAGCTACTTGCGGAAGGCTAGAATATTCTCCTCTCCCTCTTTTTCCTCAACCCCTGCCTTTCTCCAGCCATTCCCACACAATCACCAGCTCCCTTTAGTCTTTTTTTTTGGGGGGGGAGGGAACAGGGTCACACCCAGTGATACCCAAGGGTTACTTCTGGCTCTGCACTCAGGAATTATTCCTGGCAGTGCTCAGGAGACCATCTGGGATGCTGGGGATTGAATCCAGGCCATTTGCGTGTAGGCAAATGCCCTACCCCCTATACTATCACTCCAGCCCCATACCAGTTCCCTTTAATTCTGTCTCTTGAACGCCCCCCTCCAGACCTCACTGCCATTTCCCTAGTTCACCTTGTCATCATTGCTCCACTAAATTTCTGCAGCGTAGACTAACCTAACCCCCTGCAGCCCTGCTCCCAAAAACGTTCTCTGGTCTGCAGTCTTGGGGACCTTCTAAAATGCATGTCATTGCTTATCACCCCTTACTTCCCATTTTGTCCTCAGAGTCAAGCCTAAAAATACACAGACCGGTTCCACTTCTTTCCTCTGTGCCTTTTCACTGCCCAGGCAGGTGCAGCCAGTGTCTCCTCCTGCCTAGCCTGACTTACTCCCATCATTTTCCAGCACTCTAGTGGAAGTGGCAGTTCCTCCAGGAACTGTGCCCACCTTCTTGCCCAGCTCACAGCTGGCAGTTCTTCTCAGAACTTCTGGTTGCATCAGGCACATGCAATCCCTCTGTTCTCTCCAGGCCTCCATCCCTGACCCGACCTCACCTGTGGGGTATCCTCCTGATTCGAGGGTGGGGGATGTAGTTATGGCCCCTCTCCGAGGCCCTGCCTTTCAGTAGGCTCTAGGAAAGAGATGCTGCAGGAATTTTCTGACAGACAAATCGACAGGACCTGGCTTTCAAAGTCAGAGGCAGCATTGATCAGAAACCAAGTGTCACTATCAAGCTAACATTGTCTCTACGAGGGCCACGCAGAGAGCCGGGGTCTTCCTCCCTTGAGACTTGAGCCGCACCAACAGTGCTTTCTCATAACCAGAACCCAGTCCAGCCCTCTCACTGCTTGGACCATTGCTGGCCTAGAGGAGGTGGTGGCTGGTGGGGAGAGGTGGGCTTACCGCTGAAGAAGTCTGCACCTTGCCCTGATGCCATGCTCTGTTTTACCCTACAGTTCTCTTTGTGACCCAAAGGAGAATGCAGATCAGTGAATCCTTGAGGCTCAACGTAGCCAAAGGGCTCACACAGGCATTGAGGAAGGCTTTTCACCAGAACGACATCTCAGCGCACGTAAGTCCCTTGCTTTTGTAATTACATTAATCCATCCACATTTTTCTCTTAGGTCTGAGGTATATTTAGTTTAGCCACGTTTTCCTCTTGGAACTGAGGTATATTGAGTTTGTTTTTCTCCACACTTGGTACCATCGCCACATTTGCCAGAAACCGGACCCTTCTTTCTTGATTTTGGCAAAGAGGTAATGCATGGTAGCTAGAGAAAGGGAGAATTTTGAGATAGAAAATCAAAGTTAATTGCCATATGTCTAGGTTATTTTTCCAACCTGGATATACCATTTTCAGTGGCTTCATTATGTTGTTGTTTGAGGAAAGAATTTTATGTCGGTAGTGGGATTCTCCAGAAGCTATCATTACCATGTCCTTCATCTTCTGACTGTTGTAAATAGCTCGTGATTTATTTCTGGACATTTAGAAGTTATTCTACATGTAAATCAAGTCCAACTTTGCTCAAATTGCCTGCAGCAGACGGGGAAGTACACATTCCCCCACCCCCCGAATCCCCACCCCCAAACAGTTTCATGCCAAGAACTGTTTAACAACTGCTAGTTGATTTTGATGGAAGCTTTGCTTTACACTCTTTTGGTTTGATTCCAAGTTTCAAATCAGCGAATGTGATTAGCAGTCAGTCAGTGGACAATCCTTTGCACCACTTAAAAGCAGTGATCTGGCTTTCTCCTCGCTGCTGCTTTGTTCTACAGCTGTGTTTAAGTTAGTGGTTCCTCTTTCCCCTTCAACACACCACAGACCAGTAAGAGTCTTGGTACACACTTTATTAGTCATTGTCCATATCTTTAACGTCATTCTGGAAAAAAAAATTAAGGGAAATGCTTTCCACAATCCGGGCTGGAGCAATAGCACAGCAGGTAGGGTGTTTGCCTTGTATACAGCCAACCCAGCTGAACCGAGTTCGATTCCTCCGCCCCTCTCAGAGAGCCCGACAAGCTATGGCAAAGCCTAGCAAGCTACCCTGTTGTATTTGATATGCCAAACACAGTAATAACAAGTCTCACAGAGGAGACATTACTGGGGCCACTCGAGCAAATCGATGAACAACAGGAGGACAGTGCAGTGGACAGTGCTAAAAAATTTAGGGCTGGAGGGATAGCACAGTGGGTAGGGTATTTTCCTTGCCTGTGACCGACCTTGGTGACCTGGGTTAGATTCCTCCGCCCCTCTTGGAGAGCCTGGCAAGCTACCTAGAGTATCTTGCCTGCACAGCAAAGCCTGGCAAGCTACCTGTGACGTATCCGATATGCCAAACACAGTAACAAGAAGTCTCACAATAGAGACGTTACTGGGCCCGCTGGAGCAAATCGATGAACAATGGGAGGACAGTGCTACAGTGCTTTCCACAATGGCCTCCTGTGTTTTCTGCACATGAAACTTTTCAAAACAAGTTCAAAACATGAGGGCTGGGGAAAAGGCTTGGAGGCCTGGAGCTCAGGCTCTGCATGCGGTTTGATTGTCATGTTCCTCATCATTACACCTTTCCACCCTCATGTTCCCCTTGAGCCCCTCCAGGAGAAGCAACACTGAGCACAGAGACAGGAGTAGCCCCTGAGAACTTTGGGGTGTGACCCCAAACCAAAACAAACTTACCAGCCAAACAAAAGACACACCAAACACACACACACACACCTCCACACACACAAAAAAATCGCCACATAAAAAGGACCCCAAACCCAAAGTTGAAACTAAAGTTTGGTGAAAATTGTGTCAAGCAACCAAATGGAAATGTTTGCAGTCATTTGCAAATTCCCTTGACAAATTTTGCCTTTTTTCGCCACATCATCACCAACCATTATGGCAATTACTATGTATTTTAAAAGTGTCTTTGGTGTTAATACCCTACTTTGAAATTCTGGTTATTTGCTACAAATAGAAGATAATCATAAAAATGAGAATAACGAAAACAACTTATTATTAAACTCAAGTTAGACTTTGTTGACTGATGATGATGTTAAGGCTAAGCCTGTGGTCCCTTTGTTCAAAGATAAGATTGCATGGATTAAAGAAGTGTTAAAAGTGAATAATTTCTAAATGAAGGACTGCTTCTTGAGGTAATTAAGATTGGAAAGGCAGCCATGTCTTACAAGGTGATTAGATGTTGTTTAGGGCTACATCTAGACTCGGTCAAGAAATACCTCTTGTCTTTCCTCAGTTCATCGTGAAAAGCACCTTTAAGACTGTCAGGGGACCTCACATTATCATGGCTGAGAAACAGGAGAAATGTGGAGAAATCAGAGTCAGCTCTCCTACTCCAAGTCTATCTTGTTAATGTGGATGAGAATATAGGGCAAAACAAGTGTTATAAACAACTCAGGCTGTGATGATAAAACACCAGGAAAGCCGCACAAAATAAGAGTAAAATGGGCTGGAGATGTGACTCAGTGATTGAGCACATTCCTTGTTGCATCTGAGTTTGAACCCCAGCATATCCTACTCCCCAAACCCTGGAGAATGATTTCCCCTCTAACACATTAGCAACAAAAACAGAATAAAAGCTGAGACCTCAGCCTCTTCTAGTGGATCAGAAAGCTCTAAGATGATCAGCCTTACAGAAGGATATTAGGACCTGATGAAGAAATTTCATGGTCCATTCTCTAACCAACCTCGGACTAATTTAGAAGCACAACAAGAGTTAATGTTCAATAATTATTTTTTTAACTTTAATTTAATTTTTATAAGATGGCTTATTACATTCAATATTCCAACACCAGTCTCACCATCATTACACCTTTCCACCCTCATTATTTCCAATTTTCCCAACCACCACACAAGCCTGCCCCAATAGCAGGCCTTAAATAATTTATTTTATATAGCTTATTATGAATGATTTGCTCAAAATGATCAAAAAAGATTTTCTTTTTAAGAAGTGTGTGAAGATTGTTGTATCTCACCCTGGAGCTATTAAGCCCTAGTGTAAGAAATTACTAACATGTTGTTACAGGTTAAGCTTTGTGTATTAATATTTTCTTAATCGAAATTGATTGCCTTCTACTTTACATCATCCAAAGTGGTGTGATACTCCTGGTATATCAGTGGTGTAGAGTTTGAAATGTCGCTCCAGGAATTCTAGAATTTTGAATGGGGGGATATAGTTGGAGTGAAATTTTTAACTGGATGGTGACTTTGGGGTCCAGAAGCATTTCTGCAGCTTCTGGATCTCTTTCGATATTTATTGAAATATTTGAATATATTGGATAACTGTCACTGTCACTGTCCTCCCATTGTTCATTGATTTGCTCGAGCGGGCCCAGTAACGAATCCATTGGAGACTTTGTTGTCACTGTGTTTGGCATATCGAATACGTCACAGGTAGCTTGCCAGGCTCTCCGAGAGGGGTGGAGGAATCGAACTCAGGTCGGCCATGTTGGCTGTGTGCACGGCAAATGCCCTACCCTCTGTGCTATCGCTCCAGCCCAATATATATTGGATATATTGAAATATTTGGGGTTTTATAATCCAAATATTCTGGATCGTGGCTGGTTAATGAACTCATATGGTGCTAGAGGTAGTTCATGAGCATGACCACCAGGCTCCAGAAGAACAGGGAGATGGTGGGAGGTCACCCAGCCCCGACTCCATGAGAGCCTGGAGATTAGGGTCACAAAACCCGCATACCTGAGTTTTCCAACAGATTCATTCCTGGATGAGGCTCGTCCTGAGCCTATGGAATCTGGCCGTGAGCATAGCTGTGATTGGAGTGTAAGGTTCAATATTTCTTCTGAGAGGAAGTTTTACCAATCTGACCCCAGTCCTGAAGGTGTCCCCGATTATCTACCTTTTAATGTTCATAAATGATAGAAGTATGATAAAACTGATTCCCTAGAGTTCCATTCCCTACAAATCTTCTGTTCACCTTCTTGGGTGATAGTAGGCACTGTGAAGTTGATGCTCACTGAAGCCCTCAGGAAATCTTATATCCCTTGCCCCAATTTGGCTCTATTTCAGGTTTTATATAAATTATATTTTCTATTCTGCTAGATTGAGGCTTGCCTGTCTATGTCTGTACTATAAGGTTGTTGTCATATTGACTGAGTGGGAAGTTCCTGTTTCTCAGCCATGAAAAAGAGCATGTGGTCCTCTGAAACTCTAAGAGGAACTCAAAGTACAGCAGAAAAGAGTACTAAATTCTATGGTCTATTTGTTTTGTAGGTGGATATTCTGGAACATTCTCATAATGTCACGGTTGGTTATTATGCTACCAAAGGAAGACTCGTGTACTTACCTGCTGTAGTGATGGAAATGTTGAGTATTTATGGAATCAGCAATGTCACTGCAGATCTGAAGCAACATACACCTAATTTGCAGTCTGTGGCAGTACTTGCTTCCCCATGGAATGCCCAGCCTGCTGGCTACTTCCAGTTAAAGACAGGCAAGTCATTCAGAAGGCATGGATTCACAGTCTAGTGAGGAGGGTACCAAAAGGATCAAATTTGAAAATTCCATCATCAATTGCTCTCGTCTAACATCTCTGTGTACCTTCCTGAAAGTGTTCTGCTAATCAAATGTCCAGCTTCCCTCCATAACTACACTTTCCCTTGAATGTGTTAGAAATACTCCATAAAAATCTTCCTTCCTAATTAACATAGTATTCATGAGCACCAAGTACTATACTATGAATTTTTTTCTCTGTGATCAGTGGACACTGTATGAATTGAGTCTATGTGAAATATTTGCTTTGCATCCACATGTTCCAGATACTGCTGGAAAAAAAAAAGAATTTCAAAGCTTAGGTCTTGGAAAGTTTCTTTCATTCAAGCTCCCTGGTGCTTCTGTTCTTGTGGTCTGAAAACCACAAGAGCGGAGAAATTATTGAATTCAAAGACTCAATCAACTTAGTAATGTAGGTCAATTGATTGTTTTTATTTCCCCTCCAAAGAAATAAGAAGACACAAGCTATCTTAGGTTGCTTTTTGTCATCGTTGGAATAGATGTCTGAATGTTTCATTCAAATAAAATCACAGTCCTTTTTGTTGGAAGAATATTCTGGCTCCAACATGCTTTTAATTCTTTTATGTTTTAAACTAGAATTCGTCAACTTTTTCACATCTGTGGACTATCATCTGTCTTGTGTATCAGACTATAAACCAGCAATTATAACTATGGTCATAAACCAGTGTTTTTCAACATTTCTTTACCTGAGTATTGCACCCATACATGGACTGGTGATTGAAAACCAATGTTTTTAAGCATTTTTATTTATTTATTTATTTATTTATTTATTTATTTATTTTATTAGTGAAGCACCATGAGATACAGTTGTAGATTTACAAATCTTTGTGCTTGGGTTTCGGTCATACAATGATCAAATACCCATCCCTCCACCAGTGCCCATTTTCCACCACCATGGATAATATCCCCCCCCACCCCCCCCCCCCACCCTGCCTCTGTGGCAGGGCATTCCCTTTTGTTCTCTCTCTCCTTTTGGGTGTTGTGGTCTGCAAAAAAGGCATTGAGTGGCAAACATGTTCAGTCCATAGTCTACTTTCAACATGCATTTCCCCTCCTGGGAGGATCCTCCAAACACCCTTTATTTGGTGCTCCTTTCTCTATCTGAACTGCCCTTTCCCCTAGAATACCCGGCTGGCCTCTAAGCTATGGAGTAATCCTCCTGGTGTTGATCTCAGCTATTCTTGGGTATTAATCTCATATTTTGTTGCTTTATATCCCCCAGATGAATGCAATCTTTCTATGTCTATCCCTCTCTTTCTGGCTCATTTCGCTTAGCATGATACTTTCCATATTGTACCACTTGTATGTAAATTTCATGACTTCATCTTTTCTAAGAGCTACATAGTACTCCATTGTGTAGATGTACCAGAGTTTCTTTAACCAGTCATCTGTTCTTGGGCACTCAGGTTTCTTCCAGTTTCTGGCTATTGTAAAGAGTGCTGCGATGAACAAACAAGTGCAGATGTCACTTCGACTACACATTTTTGCCTCTCTGGGATATATTCCCAGAAGTGGTATTGCTGGGTCAAATGGGAGCTCAATTTCTAATTTTTTGAGAAACGTCCATACTGTTTTCCAAAAGGGCTGAACTAGTCGGCATTCCCACCAACAGTGAAGGAGTGTCCCTTTCTCGCCACATCCACGCCAGCATCGGTTGCTTTTGTTCTTTTGAATGTGGGCCAGTCTCTGAGGTGTGAGATGGTATCTCATTGTGGTTTTGATCTGCATCTCCCTGATGATTAATGATGTGGAGCATTTTCTCATGTGCCTTATAGCCATTCGGATTTCTTCTTTGAGAAAGTTTCTGTTCACTTCATTGCCCCATTTTTTGATGGGGTTGGATGTTTTCTTCTTGTGGAGTTCAACCAGTACTTTGTATATCCTTGATATCAACTCCTTGTCAGATGTGTATTCAGTGAATATCCTTTCCCATTCTGTAGACTGTCTTTGTAAGAGTCACTTTCAAAACTGTAACTAAACCCTGTCTTTAATTTGTGTAAAATCATATAAAACAATGCTGTTTTGTGTCATTACTGCTTATTATTAAATCCAATGGTCAGAGACACAGTTCTGGTGAGTATTGATTTATGATTCTCTTTCTAGTTCTGCAGTTTGTAAGCCAATCTGACAACATACAGTCCTGCAAATTTGCTCAGACAATGGAACACAGGCTGCAGAAGGCCTTCCAGGATGCTGAGAGGAAAGTCCTGAACACCAAGAGCAACTTGACTATTCAGGTGAGGAGGGATTTTACGTGTATTTCCCCAGATGAACAGTCTTCCAGCCTTCCCAGTGCTTTTTATTATGTTAAAAAATTGAACTAGCTGTATTAGATATGTCAAAAGTCTACAGTAAAGTAAATCAATTTGAATGAGCCAATTCATCAAGATTGATCTGTTCTGTGATTTGCATTAAATTATTTTCTAGACTTCCACAAGAACAGTCACCTTAGTTTAAATACACACACTTTTTAATATTAATTTTTTATTTATTGAATCACTGTGAGACAGAGCTTTACAAAGCTGTTCATGATTGGGTTTCAGTCATATAATGTTCCAACACTCATCCCTCCACTAGAGTAATTTCCCAGCACTAATGTCCCTAGTTTCCCTCCCCTCCCCACACCCCCCCAAACCACCTCCATTCTAGCCTGCCTCTATGGCAAGTACCTGTCTTCTCTCTCTCTCTTTATCATTCTCTCATTTTAGGCATTATGGTCTGCAATACAGATGCTGAAAAGTTATCATGAATATCCCTTTACCTACTTTCAACACTCAGTTCTTGTCCAGAGTGATCATTTTCAACTAATGTTGTCATAATGGACCTTCCTCTATCTTAACTATCCTCCACCCACTATATCCTTGTACACACACTATATATTTTTTTAATATTATCCTCCTAGGGCTGGAGCAATAGCGTGCAAGGTAGGGCGTTTGCCTTGAACGCCGCCAGCCTGGCTGACCCAGGTTTGATTCCTCTACCCCTCTAGAAGAGCCTGGCAAGCTACCGAGAGTATCTTGCCCGCACGGCAAAGCCTGGCAAGCTACCCGTGATGTATTCGATATGCCAGACACAGTAACAACAAGTCTCACAATGGAGACATTACCAGGCCCACTCGAGCAAATTGATGAACAACGGGAGGACAGTGCTACAGTGCTACACACTCATTTTATATTTAGGACTTACTATATGTCAAGAGTGTGCTATGTATTAGACTGGTGTTTTGCTACATAACCCTCAAGACATCCTTCTGTAGTATTGTTATCTCCATTTCACAGAACAGGGAACTGAGATTAGTGAACTTCCACACAGATGGTAGTGAGTATGATAAAGAATTGAGCCCAAGACCATAGTTTTATCCACATAACTATACTAGTACTAGTGCTATGTTTCAGAAATGAAGAGGTGTGTGTGTGTGTGTGTGTGTGTGTGTGTGTGTGTGTGTGTGTGTGTGGTGCCAGGGATTCATATCCAGAGCCTCATTCATGCAAGGTATGCACTCTACTACTGAGCTCCATCTCTGGCTATAAATGGGATTCTTTTTTGTTCATTTTAGAGTAATACCTGATGGCGCTTAGGGCTTATTTCTGACTCTAGGTTCAGGGATCACTCCTGGAAATGCTCAGGGGGCCATATGGAGTGCCAGGGATTGAACTAGGGTCGACTTTGCTGTCTGGCCCAATAAATGGTTCTTTTCCCAAGAAACTGCGAGTCCTGTATACTATAATACACCATCCTGGATTTATGGTAGACAAAGTCTTTCTCAGAACATTTTTTCCCCAGTTAAATAAATATCCCACTGTAATCAAAACTTCTTAATGATACCCATCCATCCCTCAAATTTCTCTAACTGTACTAAATAATGTCTTTCTTTTAATTGAATATATATCTTTGAAGTTAAACCCAATGATTTTGAAGTTGACATTTAGCATAAGTCAAGTACAGTGAAGCCAGTAAGAAGTAGAACCCATATTATTTAATTTAAATGAACAGTATTCCTGTTCTGGACTTATCCAAAGCGTATATGGAAGTATCTCATTATGACTTAGTTCATATTAAACTAAGATCTAAAAATGTGCTATAGATGTGAGATTTATGTAAGGAGAATGACTCAGCTCTCTTGAGGGAGATGTTTTTCTCTCTAATTGGATTTGTGATCCCCACAGGTGTGAGAGTCTAGTTAAGAGTTTTGAAGCAGAGCAGACTTTAATTGTATTCACTAAACACAGATTTACTGAGTTCTTCTATTAAGTAGGCATTGAATAGGACACTCAGATGAGCAAGCTGCCTAGGGTCAACAGAAGCCTCTCTTGGGCCAGAGAGATAATTCCAAGAACTAGAGCGCTTGCTTCTCATGCAACTCTACACACCAAAAGTGACCTTCTGAGCATTGCTGGATGTGGCCCCCCAACAAAATGCAAACAGTAACTACAAAATTGCATCTCTTGTGTTGTGAGTCTGGAGATGAAACTATGAAGCCAGTAACAAGCCTCCTTAGAAGAGATTGCAACAGGCAATTTGAAAATTGCATTGAATAAATTTTAGAGGTCCTTGAACATATCAACAGCTCTTGAAAGTAGTATGAATTGATAATGGGCGTATTAATCACTAGATTCATTTTTGCATTGGCTAATGGAAAGCCCAGAGTCTGGACTTAACAGCCCTCTGGGCCCCTTTGTCATACATAGATAATAATATGCTCACCATCCCCTGGGGCTGTCGTTTTTGTTTCCCCAGGACCTGGTTTTGCACGAATACTTCCCTTTTTAGTGTATTTAATAGAATTTGTGGGGCTCCTTGGTGAAATAAGGAAGAACACATAAATATTTATTTAATTGCTTTGCTCAAAGTGCTATTGAAAAAGTGACAGTTTTATCGTTCTTTGTATTTTTACGTGTAGAGCATTAATATCAGGGACTAGATTACATTTTATTCAGTCAGAACTTTTTGGTTGCAAGTGACAGAAAGGCATCCAAAACTTAAGCAAAAAGAAGCAGGGATAGGGCTGGAGAGATAGCACAGTGGGTAGGGTGTTTGCCTTGCACTTTCACGCATCTGACCCTGGTTCGATTCCCAGCATCCCATACCGTCCCCCCTGAGCACTGCCAGGAGTAATTCCTGAGTGCATGAGCCAGGAGTAACCCATGTGTATCACCAGGTGTGACCCAAAAAGTAAAAAAAAAAAAGAAGAAGAAGAAGAAGAAGCAGGGATTGGTTAAAGGTGTCAAGACAAGATTCGGGGCTCATTTACTTCAGCACCATTGGAACCTAGGGCGTACCTGATTTCCTCATAGAGTTCTCCATCTCTTGCCTCCTCTAATTTTCTCCCATTCTTTCAAGCTTCCATCAGTTGAAGCTAGAGTGCAGAGGAACCAATGAGGGGCTCAGAGCAGGGTGATATGAGAAAAGAAGGAGGTTCTGGAGGGGAAGGTACAGGCACCCGAACAACTGGCCAAGACTCTCACTAAACCAAATGTCTTCCTCCTGCCTCTGCTTTTCAGACCTTGCCCACGGCATATTTTTGTCCATACATTGATCCAGAAAACCTCATTTTCTACTTGCTAACAAAACTGATTACCAGGCAATGGGGGTGGTAGGACGAAGAGGTAGACTAGAGGTGACGTGGGGACAATAGTGGAGGGTCACAGGCATTTTGATAGCGGGGTGCAGTAATTTTGTGTATCATAAACATTAACACTGTTATAGCAATGTTACATAAACCATATATTTTTAATTACTTTTTAAAAATAGGGGCCTAAAGAGATAGTACAGTAGGCACGGTTTTTGCCTTGCACGCAGCTGACCTAGGTTCACTCCCCAGCACCCCACGTGGTCCTCCAAGCACTACCAGGAGTGAGTCCCTGAACACAGAGCCAGGAGTAAGCCCTGAGCACCCAGGTTTGCCCCCACCACCGCCCCCAAAATTGAAAGTCAGCCCTGGACACAAGAGTTTGTTAAAAACAAATAAAAAATGTTTCTAATCTCGATGAGAGTATGGATTTAGACAAATGGTAGAAGAAAGTCACACTTCTCATGGTAATATTTACCTAGTTAATGCTGAAAGAATGAGCAATCAGGAGAAGCAACCACTCTTGAAAGAAGCAAATAATGTATGTTTCTGAATTCTTTCATAATAAAGTGCTGTCACCCTTTTCTTCACTGAGTTGAGGGTCAGCCCTATCCTTTCAGCTTTAAAATTCCCTAGCATTAGTCTCAGGCTTTTGCTGTCAGAACAGTTATCCTCCTTAAATTTAACATTTCTGGAGCTGGAACAATAGTACAGTGGGTAAACCATTTGCTTTGCATGAGGCCAACCCGGGTTTGGTCCCTGGCATCCCATATGGTCCCCCAAGCACCACTAGGAGTAATTCCTGAGTACAGAGCCAGGAGTAACCCCTGAGCATCACTGGGTGTGACCCAAAAAGAAAAAAAAATGAACATTTCTGAGATTTATAGTTTTCAGAATGATAAAAGGAACTGGAGACAGTTTAAACTCTAGAAAACACACACACACACACACACACATTCCATAGCACATCACACCACACTTACACACACGTGGTTAAAATGTGCAGCTGGTCAGCTTGCCTGTCTTTGAATCCTGGCTCCATCCCTTATTAGCTCTGTGACCTAGGGCATGTCTCTTGATCATCTGAGACCTCAGTTTCCTCCTCTGTAAAATGGAGACATTTTGAGTGCATGGAAAAGATTAAATGAGATAACATGTCCTTAACACAGTCTGTGTGGCACAAAGCAATCAGAAAATGAATTCTCTTCTTATTCTAGTCTTATCCTTGCTCTTATCTCACCCCCTTTTCATTCCTACCCTCGGCTTCTGCTTAGACTACCCCTCCCACGGTCTCCAAGAAACAGATCCTCATCTTATTTACCATGTTTCCCTTCACTCTTTCCTCCCATGTCGATTCAGATTGTCAGCACATCCAACGCCTCCCAGACAGTCACGCTGGTGTATGTGGTGGGCAATCGGAGCTCGTTCCTCAACGGCACGGTCGCCAGCAGCCTCCTCCGCCAGCTCTCGGCCGAGCTGGTGGGGTTCTACCTCACCTACCCGCCGCTCACCATTGCAGAACGTGAGTATGCACGCAGCCTCTGGGCACGCCACCTTCATCCTTTCCCTGGAGCCTTCCTCCCTTGAGCAAATACTTCTTGTGCCACACCCCCATATTGACTTTTCTATCACAGAACAGCTGAAATGTATGTTAACTGGGGACTGAATTGTTTGTGTGCTCTAAAAAAATATTCCTACATGCCTTCCCCTTGCACCTAGCTCATCTCCTTCCATCTACTCCATCACCCTACATTGCTGGAGTGGGGACGTGGATGTAGCGAGGTGTGCAGCATTAGTCTCATGCTTCAAAGAAGAAAATTGAAGCCTCAAGCGGATTGGTCCTCTGTTGAAACCTGCCTCAAGGGCTGGGGGAGAGGGCAGTTGGGATAGAGAAGGGGCCACTATGACAATGACAGTTGGAAGGGATTGCTCTGGATGGGAGGTGTGTGCTGAAAGTAGGTAAAAGACACCAAACATAATGGCCTCTCAGTATCTGTATTGCAAACCCAATTGTAATGCACAGGAGAGAGAGAGAGAGAGAGAGAGAGAGAGAGAGAGAGAGAGAGAGAGAAGAAGAAGAAGAAGAAGAAAAGTACCTGCCATAGGGGCTGGAGTGATAGCACAGTGGGTAGGCGTTTGCTTTGCACGTGGCCGACCCGGGTTCGATTCCCAGCATCCCATATGGTCCCCTGAGCACCGCCAGGAGTGATTCCTGAGTGCATGAGCCAGGAGTAGCCCCTGTGCATCACTGGGTATGAACCCCCCCCAAAAAAAAAGTGCCTGCCATAGAGGCAGGCTGAGGTGTGGGGTGTGGCAGGAGGGGTATGGGGGATATTGGTTGTGGGAAATGTATACAGGCAGAGGGATGGGTGTTGGAACATTGTATGACTAGAACCCCATCACGAAAGCTTTGTAACTATCTCACAGTGATTCAGTTTTTTTTTTAAAGAGGATTAATGAGAAACCTGCCATTCACATAGCGAGGGGGACCTGGATCCAGGTCTGAACCCAGCTGCCTGGCGAGAGCATCTTTGCCGGTGGTAGTCTGCGTTTTGGCTTCCCCGACGTCTGCATCTGCCATCCTCAAATGCAACCCCACCCTGGCAGTAGTTACCATAATGCAGCTTATATACAGTCAGCTTCATGACTTCCCTTGATGAAGTCCCCATAGGCTGGTGTCCTCATCGGTCTCGATTACTTCCGTTACATAATCATCATTACCATGCATCAGGCAGGGACTGCGGGAAACTGCACAGCCTACATTTTGTACCCTGACTCTTATTTGGTAGCCCAAGGCAAAGTTACAATAGTGCACTTCAAGGTAATCATTGGTACATGTTTCTAAGGTTCCCGGGCACTTAGTTTAATACAGATTTGCCGGCATGTCTCTATTTTTGCTGTTCTTGTTGTTTTGGCTTTTGGGTCACACCTCCAGGTGCTCAGTACTTACTCCTGGCTCTGCTCTCAGGGATCACTCCTGATGGATCTCAGGAACTGGGGGGTGGAACCTGGGTTAACGGCAATGGAGGTGAGCGCCCTGCCTGCTATACCATTGCTCCTGCCTGATATATTTCTATTTCTCTGATTCCTTTTGATGCTGTAAGCAAATGAGATAGGTATAAATGTACTTGTTTAATACACAGTAACTGCACAAATTTTTTGTTGTTGTTTTATTTGGGGGATGGAGCGATAGCACAGCGGGTAGGGCGTTTGCCTTGCATGCAGCCAACATGGCCGACCCGAGTTCGATTCCTCCGTCCCTCTCCGAGAGCCCGGCAAGCTACCCAGAGTATCTCGCCCACATGGCAAAGCCTGGCAAGCTACCCGTGACGTATTCGATATGCCAAACACAGTAACAATTATCACAATGGAGACGTTACTGGGCCCGCTCGAGCAAATCGATGAACAACGGGAGGACAGTGACTGTTTTATTTGGAGGTCATGCCTGGCAGTGCTGTGGGAACTATCCCCAGCTTATGTTCAGAGGTTGTTCCTGGTGGTATTAGGGGCCCAGATGGTGTTGGGAATAAAACCCTGGGGTTCCCGCATACAAAGACTCTGCTCCAGTCCTCTGGGCCATCTCCATAGTCCTGCAAAAAAGTTTTTGTATGTCTGTTCAATGCCAAGCTTTTACAAATTCCTTCTGTAGTAAGGGACAATGACTCTGCATTTTATGGAAAAGACCATGTCATAAAGATGCACACGTCATGTGGCAACATGTGAGGAATTCATTTTCTTTTATCGTCTTGGTATTCTGATGAGTATCAACCACAACAAATAAGATGTATTGAATACTCACTCTGTGCCAGATGCTGTGTCTTTTACACGTGTTAACTCTGATTGATGATCACACCTAATAAAGGCCTGTACTGTTTGTTACAGGCATTCAGCTACTAAACTGAGTTCTTAAAATGGAAAAAACATCCATTCCATAATCATTCCTTAAAAAGTTAGTGATGGGATCAGAGCGATAGTACAGCAGGTCGGGTGTTTCATGCAGCCATCCTGGATTCAATCCCTGGCATCCCATATGGTCCCCTGAGTAATTCCTGAGTGCAGAGCCAGGATTAACCCCTGAGCATCACTGAGTGTGACCCCAAGACAAAAAAAATGTAAAAAGTTAGTGATGGTTGATGTTTTTGTTTTGTTTTGTTTTGTGGCCATACCCAACTGTATTCAGAACTTACTCCTGGCTCGGGGACCCCTTCTGGCAGTCTTGGGGGACCATATGGGATTGAAACTGGATTAGCTGTATGTAAGGCAAATGCCCTATCTACTGTACTGTTGCTCTGGCCCCTGACTGAATGATTTCAAAAGAGAAAACACTATAGTTAAGGCAGGTTCACGTGGTCGATCTTGATATTAAAGATGTTCACCTAAGGCAATTTTAATAAAAATACTGAGTGAACAGAAACCAACAAATCCCAGAAAACAATCATTTCACCTGAAAGTTACTCTTTTACTGCATGATTGCATTACCCAGTAATTTGGGCTTGTATGATCTTGAGTTCCAAGAATGATAAAGCAGGGTTTTGCTGCTTGGTCATTTGTCATATATGTCCTTAACAGCATATGCAACCTGTTTAATTTGGTGTGTTTCTTGTTTGTTTTAGCGCTGGAATATCCCAACCTTGACATATCAGAAACAACCAGAGACTATTGGGTAATTACAGGTAAACTCTTATTTTATTTCCCCCTTTTAGCCCTCTCAGGTCAGTTTGGTTTTGGAAACTGCGTACCACATTCAGTATCTCTATTAGCATCTTCCCTTTGGTCTTGTCAATGAGTCAATGGTTACTCTCCTGGGGATGGAGGAAGTAGAGAGAAGAAAAGAGAAGATGAACACTGGGTACAGAGTATCAGGGAAACAAACACTGCAGAATGGACGCCTTTGAAATCCCACCCTCTTTGCAGAGGGGCTTCCTCTTTGACCAGAATGTTCAGCCTTCTCTGTAGTGGCTGGAGCATCTCCATGAGAACTGTGTCTGTCTGTCTGCACTGCCCCACCAATCCCAGTGGAGGAGGAGGAATCCAGGGCAGGTGGTTTTCTCTCCCTATTGGCACAACCACCGCCCCCCTCCTACACACACACCCCACGCTGAAGTAGCCTGAGCATGTCTTGAGTGTGAAAGGGGGGAGTGGGGGTAGGGGGTGGTCAAAAAGCGTTTGAGAAGCACGTTCTGTTTTGTTCCTTAGACTGAGAACAAGGAGAGAGTTTGGACGAGGAAAACTGATCAGCCAAGCTGTGAAGTGTGTGTGTGTGTGTGTGTGTGTGTGTGTGTGTGTGTGTGTGTGTGTGGTGGGGGAGTGGGGAGTGGAGAGGGGTGGGAAGGGGGTGGACAGGAAGGGGAGGGCAGCATCTGTGAGGACCACGTAGATGGGGGCGGGGCTTCAGACAATAGATTTCAATGGTTTTACACCTAGGACTAGCTCCTGTCTGTCCAGGGTTCTTGGTAACCACTGCTTTAGCCCAACACCTTCAACCTCTTCACCCCTGCTCACAGGCAGTGGGAGAGCAGGACCTTACCTGCAGAAACTGATTCCCTCACTATTTCAGAGACCGGAAGTCTGATCTTCTAGTGTCAGCCTTGTGTTTTTCTTCTAGGCAAGCACCTTAAACCCCCCTCCCCCCCTTCCAGGTACTATCTCTCGGGATCATGTTTTCTTCTAAGATCTCTCTTCTGTGCCTCATTTCCTCTGCTTAGAAGGGTGCATATTAAATTGGATCAGTCCCCTCCCGCCTTCCCCAATAACCTCATTCCTCCACAAGCTTCTCTTTAAAGGCCTTCTCCCCAATGCACCCACTCACTCATTCTGAAGTTAGGACACCCAATTCTGAATTTGGGGTGGAGGTGAGGAGCAGAAGAGGCAGCTGGACCCAGCTCAAGGAGGGATGAAGATCCTGCAAGTCTTGAAGGAAGCCCCCAGCAGGCAGACCCATGCTAGCCGTGCCTCCTCCCCCTGCATCTGCGCCCTCCTTCAGTGTCCCAGACAAGCCCTGGATGTGCTGCTGCCGAAAATACCAACTCAGGAACACATCCCGCTGCGGCATGAAGCGGCTCAAAGTCTCTCTCAAATTGCTGAAAATTGCATTTCCCATCCCTCCCCTCCTCCCCCGACTGCTCCCACCCTGCAGAGCTCTGGCTAGGCAGAGGTGATTTTTACCTGCTCTGAAGTCAAACCGAAGAAATGTGCTTAAAACAAAATCAGAGTTTATGCCCAAGGGGAAGACAATGCTAAGCCAGCAACACCTCTTCAAAAGCCTGCCTGTTATGTAACCTCAACAAAACCATGCCGCCTCCTCCAGGAACACAGCTGCTTAACTTGCAAACCTTCTCCACCTCGACTAGCTTTAGGATTTCTACTAAAAGGCAACACGTCCACGCTTTCCCCCGGCTCTCTGGACAGCCTCCTGTTTCATCCTCTCGACACACCAGTGTCTTGGCCCAGCGTCTGGAGTAATGATACCCTCAACACAGAGCCCCGGGCAAGCTCTTGTTCCAGGATTCTCCCCAGATCCAAGCCCCTATCCACTGCCCAAGTTAGCCTCTTTTGCTATTTCCATGATGCTTGCTGGTAATCACAGTAGGCCAAGCATTCTGTCTCTTTGGGTTGGGATTGTTGCATCTGTTAATGAGTACTTAGGTGGGGGAGGAGGAAAGGTTATGTGTCTCAGGATAATCTTTCTGACTTCCCTTCTGCTCCTAACTGACCTTTATTCCCTCCTTCCCTCCCTCCTCTCTTTCTCCCTCCCTCCCTCCCTCCCTCCCTCCCTCCCTCCCTCCCTCCCTCCCTCCCTCCCTCCTTCTCTCTCTCTCTCTCTCTCTCTCTCTCTCTCTCTCTCTCTCTCTCTCTCTCCCTCCCCCCCTCCTGTCACACCCAGCAGTGCTCAGGGCCTACTCCTGGCTCTGTGCTCAGGTATGATACTGATGGATCTTGGGGGTGGGGGACCATATGGGGTGCCCGGGATCCAACTTGGCTGGCTGCATGCAAGGCAAGCACCGTACTCTCTGTACTATCTAATATCCATTCTCTCAACCACTTTATAAACTGGGTTGTCGACAGCAAGCTGGAACCATCATTTTCAGAGGACAAGAAGGAGATGAGGAAGCGGGAGATGAAGAGGACATCCTTCAACCTCTCCAACCCCCCACAGCTCCTTCAGCTTCCCCCCTTCAACCTCAGTCCTCTCTCAATTAAATACCCTGTTGTTGGCCTGTTGCTGACAGCCTAGAGCATTTGGGGCAACTTCACTTCCTGGAGTTTGTTTTATAAAACAGCTTTCCTGTGCACTTTGATTAGATGTATTTATATGAGGCATACATCTCCTCTCTGTGATGGAAAACTTGTTGTTGGAGTGACCCTTGAAGTCTCCTTTCCAGAGAATCCTGGCGCTCCCCCACTGTCCATTTTTGCAATGGACAGAAATGGGTCTTGCAGGTGACACAGAGATGGACAGACTTAATTTTGCTGTGGGGCAGAGGTGAGAGCTCATCCTAATAGTCTTCATCTGACTTTATTTCACCCACCGGAGTCAGAACAGCCCAGACCCAGCAATTGCAGGCTTTTTCCTGGTGTCAGCTCTGCTGCTCACCAACCTACTGCATCCTCGCACTGCCCGCAGGCTTTCTGTGCATAATACTTTCATTTTTAGGATGGGGAGAAGATAGACTGGGAATATGTCTCAGTGGTAGAGCACTTGCACTTACCTTGCATGTGTAAGGCCCCGGATTCAGTCCTCAGTGCTTTGACAAAAAAGTAACTGCACGGAAGAATGAGGAGCAGTTAGCTGAGTGCTAAGGGTTTTTTTCCCCCCCTGCTTGAAATGTGTAATAAAATAATTGAGCCTGAGCCATGCCTCCTCAAAAGAGGAGTGGAATTGTAACTAAAGAAGAACTAAAAGAGCGGTGATGGAAGGCACTGAATCTTCTGGACAAAGCTCCTTTGAACACAGCTGAGGACATGCCCGCCTCCTCTAAACTGAGTCAGAGGTGCTAAGCCGGGCAGCCAGACCCAGTGGAAGAGTTGAGGGGGCTGATGTCTTCCTGGGCACCCACGCCAGGGTCCAAACTCAGCTGCTGCTCTGTGTTGCTGCAGAGGATATGGATCCACACCCTTTTCCACTCTCTTCCACATGGGGATTGGGAATCAAGAGCCAAGGGCCTGGGGCCATGGCTGTCTGCCTGTGTAAGGCCCTCAGTTCAATCTCTGGCACTGAAAATGAACAAAAAAGCATAAAGAGCCAGATGTCGGCCATACTTCTCAGGCCAGGCGAGGAGTCTTAATCCTTGAACATCTTTCTCTGTGTTTCCACTCTGTTTCTTCTTCTGGTGGGGAAGTGTCTACTAAAGAAGGAGATACATGGGCTGGACCGATAGTACAGCGGGTAGGGAGTTTGCCTTACACTTGGCTGACCCAGGTTCGATTCCCAGCATTCCATATGGTCTCCCTGAGCACTGCCAGGAGTAATTCCTGAGTACAGAGCTAGGAGTAGCCCCTGTGTATCTCCGGGTGCGACCCAAAAAGCGAAAAAAAAAGAAAAGGAGACATGTTTGAATGGTAAAATTAGTAACATCTCTCATGTGTCTGCTAGCACTGTGCTAGAATCATTTTAAAAATAAAGGACGTGGGGCATGGCTATGACTCAAGTGGTAGAGCACATGCCCAGCATATGCAAGTTGGATCTTTGGCACTGCCTGGCCACCCTTGCACTGCTGAGTATAGCCCTAGTGGATGGACCCCCACCATCGCCAGATCTGGGCACCACACAGCTGGGCCTGAGCATCACAAGAAGTGAGCCCTGAGTACAGAGCCAGTAATAAGCCCTGAATGCCACTGGGTGTGTCCCCAAACAAACAGAAGCTTTTCTTCATATGACACATTTAGGAATAGATTCGGATCCTAAGGAACTAGTCAACTTGCCTAAGAACACTCAATAAATAAGGAAGGTCCAGGATCTAAACTCGGGTCTCTGGCCCCAAGTTCCCTCTCTTCTCCTGCTACTTCCTAAGAAGGACACATTTTCTTTGCAAATAGAGGTCAGGACACTTGTGGGAACTGTTTGATGTTGACTGTCCATGTAATTCACAAGAAATTCCTGTGGCCTTGAAAACATCCCGGGACGTTTTGCTTTTTTTCTCGACTTAAAGAACTACTAGAACACGTATAATGGTCATGGTGTAGTGGACCCTCAGCAGCATTAAGTCCTTTCATGGGTTGGTGCAACTGCCACCACTGTCTAAAAAGTTTTATCCCTGGAGTATAATGGTATATGGTATAATAGTTTTATCCCTGGAGTATAATGGTATAATGGTCGTATAATGGTCGTGGTGTAGTTTTATCCCTGGAGTCTTTGACTAGCCCCTTCCTTGGACATCTGCCTTTGACTTATCACTGGGTTTCCCATCAGGTCATCCAGGTTGATGTTGCTTACCTGTCCAGTGTTCCTCTTACTCTCATCCATTAGAGGCCAGCTGAGAATTCTTTCTGCAGTGGTTGGCTCTCGACTTTTACTAAAAGGGGCATCTCTGAACCAGCAAGAACCAGGCTTCCCTTTGTTGGGGACAGGTCAGTTGGGTCAGGAGAGATTCTGGGGGACATTGAGACCTGCCTCAGCTGATGGAGAGCAGAAGTATTTTATCTTCATTTGCAGGAATCCTGCTGACAGATGAGCTGAGTTGCTCACAAGGGCCCTAGAAAGAGCTGCTTTATGCCCTCCAAGGGGATGATTTGGCATTTATGGCTCCAAAGAAGTCGTTTCTGAGATCAGCTGTGGGTTTTTATTTCTCTCGCGATCTGTTTAAACATCATTTTCTGTACCTCACTGTCATTGGTGGCCAGATCTGGCCCCAGATAAAATATGACTATAGCAACACACTGTTCTGTCCAAGCTATTTCTCTATCCTGCTAGATGGGTGGCATTCAGGTCCCTGGCTGGAGGGTGCTTAGGAAAACTATGAAAGGAAGTGTCTTGTATAAAATTCTCAGTTCATGTGAATTTCTGTTTCTTTAAGAACAAAATAATTACTTTTTAATCTTTTTTTATTTGAGTGTGGGATACAATCATCATGTGCTTCCTTCCCAAAGCATCTGGAGGAAGAGATTCAGGAAGTAGATAAAAAAAAGTATTTGCCTCCCCTTGTAAGGGACCACAACAGTTCTAGGACATCTGTCGTGTTCATTACGGCCCCCTTTCTATGTTGGGATGAGAGGGTATAAGGTGCTTTTTTTGCATGTGACCTTCCTGGTTTGATCCTTGAGCACTACCAGGAATGATTCCCTGAGTATGAGCCAGAAGTAAACCCTGAGCACTACCGAGTATGGCCCCTAAACTAGACAAACAGGAAAACGTTCCATGCATTAAAATCCCAGCAGGATGCCTTACCTACTGTTTACACATGCTCCTGGGTCCATAGAGATCATGGGATGATGCTCCAAACCCAGGTCTACACCCGCAGTGCTGTGTGGGAGCAATGTGGTGCCAGGGATCAAACTCACCTTGCACATGCTAAGAACATGCTCTACCACTTGAGCTCTTTCCCTCTCTGCTCCCCCTGCACCCCTCTAATAGGCTTCTAAGAATACAGACCTTCAGAACATGGCCATACTCGGGTTGTTGTTGTTGTTTTAAACTTTTTTTATTGAATCACTGTGAGATAGACCTTTACAAACTGTTCATGATTGGATTTCAGTCATACAGTGTTCCAACACCCATCCTTCCACCAGTATACATTTCTCAGCATCAGGATCCCCAGGTTCCCATCCCCACCCCCCGCCTGCCTCTATGAAAGGTGCTTTAGTTCTAACTGGGTTTGTTTTAATGCAGTTGTATTAAATATGACATGGTGCTTAGAAGTGCAAGCCCAGCCTTGAAGTTACTCAGACTTGGGCTTAAAATCTGACCATTGTTCTTCATTGGGACCTTTGTTAAGTCACTTGATCTTTTCAGTACTTCTAATATGCTGAAGGAATTCCTGACTCCTGGGGCTGTTACGAGGCACTGGGGTAAGATGCCTAGATCCGCTACCAGAAGGTAGGCCTATGGCTGTCAGTGGCTAGTGTAAGACTGGCAGTGATCATGTTTCACAGCCAGCAGGGAGACTGTCTTCTATGTCAGTGGTTGCCAACCCTTTTAGGCCTACTGCTCAGCACCAGTCCAAATACCAATTTGTGGACCTCCAGTTAGCAGCCACCAAGGTAGCACAGTGGTTCCAGCCTCTAAATGCCTGCGAATCAACAGTGGTCCATGGTCCTGTGCTCAAAACTGCTGTTCTAAGAATCTCCTTTGCCTTCTGCATCCACAGTGCTGCAGGGTGTGGACAATTCACTGGTGGGCCTGCACAACCAGAGCTTCGCCCGGGTCATGGAGCAGCGTCTAGCCCAGCTCTTCATGATGTCCCAGCAGCAAGGCCGGAGATTTAAGCGGGCCACCACCTTGGGGAGCTACACTGTGCAGGTGGGTGTGTGCACAGGGATCTTCGAGAAAAGGGACTTACTGCTTGACTAAGCCGGTCATGCTGTCTACAGAGCAGCCTTTATGCTGCAAGCAGAGAAGGCAGCTACCAACACTGTTGGTGGATTTTGGGGGTTGTGTGTCCTAGCCATCAAAAGCATGATGGAGGAGGAGGGCTCAAGACTCCCTCGATGGCCTCACCTCAAGATTAAAAGGAAAGGAGGTTCAGGAACAAGTTCTGTGTATGTGGAAATATCTATTACCCAGAGTTATTAGTACGTGAGAAGAAATTATCAGCCTATTCTGTAGGACCAAGTGCCAGTTCTTGGTGCTTTCATTCCTCTCACTACTTTTACTGTGGTTGGGGATGTACCAATTCATACTGCAGATGTAAGGTTCTGTTCTCTTTATTTATTTCATTTCAATGCACAGAGCCCTCCACGTTCATGATGGACACATGACCACAGACTAGAAGGCTGTAGCAGACACTACTGATGCTTTTGCCTCAGTTCCTTTATCATTTCTATGACTGTTGGTCTCCGATTCTTTATTAAAGGGCAGCTCTTGAAATGTTCCAGAATACACATTGCCCGTGCCAGGGATCGCCTGTAGTGCTGGGGAATTCACCAGTAATGGGGAGGGGAGGGATATAAAACCTCAGCTCTCTTGCCTCTTGGCTAGGAGAATCCTGAAGCTTGTGTTTTAGGTTACTTTCAGAGCTTTCTTCCCAGAATTTAGCTTTTGTTTCCACTGTGGCAAGTGGCAATAATTCACCCTTTCTTAACTCACCCTTCTGTCACTTCCTTGTACTTCCCACATAAACTAAAAGCACAAGTTCTCAGAGCCTACTTTCTGAGGGAACCCAACAAATAGAGTAACCATTTTCGTAGCAGAATGTCTTCCTAGATTGTCTGTGGGTGGGGGTAAGAGGGTGGGGTGAGAGTGGTAGTGATGGTTTGGACCCAAAAGTACTAAGGGCTACCCTGCTCTGCTCAGGAGTGACCCCTGATGGTGCTTAGGGGACCATAGGTGGTACCTGGGATGCCTGTGTGTAAGGCAAGTGCCTTAACACCATCCAGTTTAAGAGTGGAGCAATCTCTATCCTGTTCCAGCCAATCCACAACCCTAGAATACTACTGATGCTAAGGTAGAGTCCATTTCTAACATTTGCTATGGTAATTTAACAAAGCTCTGTTGAGCAAGATAGCAAATTGCAGAAGTGCTGTTGGTTGTTGCCTCTAGAATGTGGGCTTCCAAACTGGAGTCTAGCTTACTGCTCCTGGAATGTGAACTCCTGAATAGACCACATCTAGTGTATAACTTAACCCCCCCTACACACACACACACACACACACACACACACACACACACACACACCAGTTATTCTAAGAGGAAGCATTTGAAAGGAAATTGCAGACATTACCACAATCTATCTATAAACCATGCTCCTAGGTCTTCTAGAATATTCCTCCCTTCCTGAAACAGCATGGTGCCCTCGAGGTGATTTCAGGTCCCTGTGTCACAGCGGGTGATTTTGATCTCTGTCATATTGGATGTTGCTTTGGGTTTCTAAGACTTTCAGGTCTGTGACAGCTAAAGTGATGGTGAAGTTCTTGTGACAGGTTTGTGATTTCCTCCCTATGGGGTCCTTGTGAACCCTGAAATACATGCCTATTTAGATAACAAGAAGAAAGTTGTTGGCACTGAGGACAATGAAATGTGTTCTGCCTCAGCTGAAGGATCCATCCTATAATCTTGGTGTTCTTTGTAAATCTAAGGAACATACCACATCTACCTGTCCTAAAGTGCCCATTAAGATGTTCTCTCCCTCATTTCTTGAGTACTCAGTGTGCATAACCCCTTTCATTGCTTGAAAGTAAATGAAGCAAATAGGAACTTATTTCTGCAAACCTCTAATTCCAGAGGTTGTAGATCATATTCTAACATCACCCTTTAAGAACTCTTACTAAGAGCAATTCACTATTACATAGCATTTAAATGGAGTTGTTAGTTGGATGCTCGTTCACCTTCTGCCTGTTTGTACTAACACTATTATTTCCTCCCTATTTCCTCTTCTACAATGGGAAGGAATAATATGCCCAAGTCCCCTAAATAAAATTTATCCCACAGTTTACATCATATTTCTACCCAGAGGACTTTTTCTGTACCCAGTTTAAAAAAGGTGAGCCACCCTCATGACTGTGGAAATTTAGGCGTCTAGAATTTAAAGTTATTTTTCTAGTGGCTGTATTTGTAACATTGGCTTCAAAGATAAATATATGTGACCAATAAACATGTAAAAAAATTAGACTCCATTTGTCATCAGCATAAAGCAAGTTTTCACCATCACAAGATACCATTTTCACCTGCCCTAGGTAGTAAAATGTAGAGAAATGACTCCTTTCAACACATAGTTATGACCAGATGGGTGACGGGTGAGTGTTAGACCAATCCTTATAGATTACTTATAAACTTACTTTCCAAAAAAATTTTTTGAGGAGTGAGAGCCCAACACTAATGAGGGAAGGGTAACTGCAATGTTTCTCAGTCAGTGTTCAGAAAACAATCCTGTAGGGGACTGTGAGGCAAAGAAGTTCTCTGACCAAGTCTGTATGGGCAAGGCTGGCTGCATCCTGGACTCCTTCAGGGATGTCAGTATTCCTAAAGCTCAACCTGAAGATCTGCCTGAAGAAGTCATAATTTTGTTTAGCATGCTGGTTTTCAAATATAAATGTCAACAAGACCTTGTTTTTAATTCTACTTTCCTCTCCTTAACATTTTATTATGAACATTTTTTTGTTGTCTTTTTGGGTCACGCCCAGTAATGCTCAGGGGTTTCTCCTTGTCTCTGCACTCAGAAATTACTCCTGGCAGTGCTCGAGGAACCAAATGCGATGCCAGAGATCAAATTTGATCAGCCGTGTGCAAGGCAAACCCTCCCTGCTGCACTATCGTTCCACCCGTATTGAACATTTTTAAACTCACAGAAAAGTTGAAAATTTTATACAATAAGCTCCCATATACCTATTATCTAGATAAAATAAAGATTTATATAGGAAATTTGGAAATATACCTAACTCTTAGAAAAAAGAGAGAGGCAAAGCTCTAAAACACCCCAAATATGGCTAGGAGTGATCCCTGAGTGCAGAACCAGAAGTAAGCCCTGAGCACTACAGGATGTGGCACCAACCCCCCCCCCTCCACAAAAGGCTGTATTATGTTATACTTTATCCTTGATAAAACATATAATTTCTATAACATAAACTAATATAGAAATACCATAGAACATTGTAGAAATTCTTATAACTGGGTTCCTATAATATTTTCTCTTGTATAAAGCTTGTTTGACTCAATATGGTATTTTTAAGATTCACCCTTGTTGTTTTAATTCATTAGTTTGTTTCTGTTGATTGCTGAAAAAAAATCTCTTGTGTGAATATACATAGTTCATTTATTCATTTTTTCCATCCATTCTGTTGATTGACTCTAACTTCTTCCAGTTGTTTGATATTATAAATAAAGCTGCTATGAATATTCTCCTATAAATATGCTTTTATTTCTTTTGAATATGTAGAAGTGAAATTGCTGAGTCATAGGATTTGTGTGTGTTAGTTCTATGAGAAACTATACTTTTCCAAAGTGGTCCATTTACATTCTCTACCAAGCTCATATTGAATTTTAATTATTCCACATCCTCTCTTACGCTCATCACAATGTATGTCCTCATCCTTTTAGTCATTGTAATGGGCATCTCATGGTTTTAATTTTAGGTTACCCTATCGAGAAATTTTGTATACTTACTAACTAGATATTTTCCTTCTGAAGTGTCTTGTCAGTTTCTTTAAAATCACTTTTTATTGGGTTGTAGTAATATCTATTTCTGTTTTCATATGACACACATTCAAAAGAGTGTAAAAATACATAAAGTTTAAAGATTATTAATAAAAAGGATCCATTAACTGAAAAACTTTACCCCAGAAATCTTTTCTCTCTCTTTTCTGATTATGTGTGCTCGCTCCCTTTCTAAGAGTTGGGTATATTTCCAAACTTTCTATTTAATCATGCCTTTATTTGATGCATAGGTTTTTCTTTTATTATTTTGCCATGTCTGTATCTGGTAAATAGTACATTATTTTATTTTTGTTTTAAATTAAAAAAAATTTTAACTTTATTTAAACATCGTGGTTTATGGCTTATTTGTTTGATTATTATAAACAAAGTTGTTTATAATACAGTTGTTACGAGCATTCAGTGTCCAAACATCAATCCCACCACCAATGTGACCTTCCCTACACAATTGTCCCCAGTTTTCCACCCCAGCCTGACCCCTTAGTTTTTTGTGTTGTTATTTTGGGGCCACATCTGGAGGTGCTCTGGGCTTACTCCTGACTCTGTGCTCGTGGATCACTCCTGGCAGGCTCTGGGGACCTTATGGACTTCCAGGGATTGAACCCGTGGGTCAGCTATGTGCAAGGGGAGCACCCTACCCACTGAGCAATCATTCTGGTCCCTTGAATTTATATTTTTACTTGGTCTTTTTTTTTTTTTTTGCTCTATGTCAGGCTTAAAAACAAATATTGACACAAATAACTATAGTTCATGGCCTTTTACTACTCTAATATTTCAGTATGTTAGGACTCACTTGATTTTCAGATTTTTTTGTTAACTCATTCGAATTTTCAGTTTTTTTGTTATTTGAATAAGGCCACTATGAACACTTTAATAATATCATTTTTATCCTATATAGGGGCTGGAGCGATAGCACAGCGGTAGGGCGTTCGCCTTACAAGCGGCCAACATGGCTGACCCGAGTTCGATTCCTCCGCCCCTCTTGGAGAGCCTGGCAAGCTACCGAGAGTATTCGATATGCCAAACACAGTAACAACAAAGTCTCCAATGGAGACGTTACTGGGCCCGCTCGAGCAAATCGACGATCAACGGGAGGGCCTTTACTTTACTTTTTACTTATCCTATATAATATTTTTATCTATGAAAATTAATAATATATACTTTGGGGAAACTATACTATATATTTTACTATCGATAATGTTTATAAATTATGACAATAAATATTTGTAGCTTCCTAAATATTAAAAATAAAGGATTAGTTATGTTTATGAGGCATATCTCATAATGCCATGTAGAAATTAGCATATACTTTAGGATTAATGTTGGAAGATATGAGAAAATAACAAGATATAAATGCTACATGTGAGGATGAGGAAAAATCTTATAAAATAATAAAAGGTTTATATGAAAAAGAGCAAAGAATAGAAACCAAATATTCTGAAATGATAATAGCAATTTATTTGTGGTAAAGGGATTTCTTTATTTTGCTTTATTTTGTCATTTTTTTCCCTCCTTTTCTTTTTGGGTCACACCTAGCAGTGCTCAGAGGTTGCCTTCAACCATTTAGGGCCTGAGATAGAACCTAGGCTTACTGAATACAAAGCATGTGCTCGGATCCTTGAACTCTCTTTAGACCTTAAGTCATCTCTTTTTGTTTTGTTTTTCTTTGTTTTGGTCACACCCATTGTCCTCTGGGATTACTTCTGGTTCAGCACTCAGGGATCACTCCTGGTGGTGCTCAGGGTACCATACTGGATATTAGGGAATGAACCTGGGTTGATTGTGTGAATGGCAAACACTTTACCAACTGTACTATCTCTCTGGCCTCCCTTAGATCATTTCTTTTTGTTTGTTTTTATTTTGGGGCCACACCCTGAGATGCTCAGGGATTACTCCTGGCTCTGTGCTCAGGAATCACTCCTGTCAGCATCTCAAGGGGACTATATGGGGTTCTAGGAACTGAACCAAGCGGGGTGCATGTAAGGCAAGTGCCCTACCTGCCGTACTGTCTCTCAACCCCTCCATAATGTTATTTCTTGATGATTTTTGGTACCATGAGTAAAATCAACAAAGGTTATTTTGGGAAAAGAACTTTGATTTTCCATGTATTGCTTTGTTCTGAGATGGTTTGAATTGCAGATGCTTAAGTTCATTGTTTTCCGTTTTTTTTTTTTCTGTCTGACAATTTGAAATTAGACATCTTGTGGCGAATAACCCACATGCCCTGAATTAATGTGAGGGCCTATTTTCAAATGAGGCCAGAGTTCCCTAGAGGCCAGAAAACATCTCTTCCTCAGCCTTTTTGTCTCCATCCTCAAAGGGTTCTTCCCAGATATTCAAATCCTTTTCTCCTCCTGTTTCTTGGGAGTGTTGGTGACAGAAAAATATACAGAAATTGTATAAGTTTTATAAAATATACAGAAGCCTGAAATAGTCTTTGTGGATCCAAGGAAAGCTTCGACACAGAGAGAGCCATCATTGAGGTGAGAGCAGGATTGATGTAAGATGTAAATACTGTTTCTCTTTTTCTGAAAGATGGTCAAGATGCAGCGGGTACCAGGACCCAAGGACCCAGCAGAGCTCACTTACTACACCCTGTACAACGGGAAGCCACTGTTGGGCACTGCAGCTGCCAAGATCCTCAGCACCATTGACTCCCAGAGAATGGCGCTCACCCTCCATCACGTTGTCCTTCTGCAAGCTGACCGTAAGGGGCTGTCTTTCCATTTGCTATTTTTAATCCCATTAAATGTTTCCTATAATTCAATGTGATTCCCAAAAACCATGACAATGGCCCCAAAGCTAAATGTATTTTTTCTTCTAGAAGGTTCTTAAATCAACTGTTTTCTGTGTTGCTTGAAGCAGTGAGTTGGGGCATATGTTTTAACGCTTAGATTTAGAATGATATTTTATCCTTAAGTCATACTCCACTCCTCTTCCTGATATAGTTTAGCAGACAGCTGGAGAAATCTCCATACCTAAAGATTATATTTGTCAGCTATAAACTGAAAGATAATGTGAGTTAATAAGCATTGATGGAATCCTGTATGTGCTCCGTATTAGAGGACATAAAGCAGACGTGACCTGGGCCTAACAACGTGGCTCAACTGGTAAAGCACATGCTTTGCCTATGCAAATCCCTGAGTTCAGGCCTCAGCACAGCTTGGCTCAGTAACCAAAACCAGAAAGCAAATAAACAGGAGTAGGTAAAATCTGGTCCATTCCCTTAAGGAACCCAGAGGCATTAATGGAGATAGAAAAGAATAGACTTTGGGAAAGTGCTTTGAGGAGGCAGTAGATACAGGGTCAGCTGAGTGAGAATGCTCTAAAGAGGCATCAAGAAACAATGGACAGCAAATAGATAATAAAAATACGAACTGCTTTGGCTAGAGCTATAGTACCGCAGTTAGGGCATTTGCCTTGAGTTCACGGCCCACTTGGGTTCAGTCCCAGCATTCCATATGGCCCCCTCCACCTCTAAGCCTACTGGGTTGATTCCTGAGCACAGTGCCAAGAGCAAACCCTGAGCTCTGCCAGGTGTAGCCTCCAAACCAAACACAAACAACAACAAAAGCCTTTTTGATGCCCATGGTTTGCAATAGTACTCTTTGCTGTATGTAGATTTTTCTCACTTATTCATCTCCAAGTTAAGATGAGTCCACATATCAGAATTGGCACTAGGTGGCCAAGATAGGATTCTGGATCAGTCTTCAAGTATGTGTCTTTTGATTGTTTCATGCTAAGAATTCCAGCAGAAAGGGTGGAAGCATTCTAGGAGGTTACTAGTAGCATGGGCAAAACGCAGATAAACAAACAGTACGAAGTATGGAATGAGAAGTTCTCATTGCCTGTGGTATTGAAAAGTTGGGAGGCATTGATGGTATTGATGGAATAAGGAAGACTTTTGGAAGGCAGGACAAATAAATTGTTGGGGGTATGATCTGCTGCAAGGAGCTATTGAAGATTTCTGAACAGGGACAAATATTATTGGAACGTGCCTTTTATGAAGGGAAGTTCATTTACCAGCAATGACAAGGATGGGAAGAAGCAGGAATGGTAAGGAGGCTGTGTGGTGGTTTGCTCAGGTATTAGAGACCTAAATAAGAGCTGAAAGACAGGTGGGGGTGGGGTTGTGGCCCCGGGGAAGATCACATGCTTATCAGTGCAAAGCCTGGGTTCAATCCTTGGCACCATATGGCCCCAGAGTACTGCTAGAAGTGGATCAGGATTCCTAAGTACTGCTTTCACAACAGTTAAAAAAGGAAAAGAAATTGAGTAAATGGAGCTGGAGGTGATCAAGGTGGGAAGGTGGGAGATTGTGTGGTAGAAATGTTAGGGTTGGGCCAGAGCCGTAGTACGGTGGATAGGGCTTTTGCCTTGAACACGGCCTACCTGGGTTCGATCCCCGGCATCCATATAGTCCCCGGAGCACTGCCAGGAGTAACTCCTGAGTGCAGAGCCAGGACGAACCCCTAAGCATCGCCGGATGTGACCCATGCTGCTTTAGAAACTGACAGAGATCATGGTTTTCCTCTCCGACTTCCCCTCCCTTTATCCGTTTTTGAATGTGGCTTCCAAATGATGAGCCGGCCTGCAGGTTATGGCTTTCATATTTGCTGGTCTACACAGACACACCTGTGCCTAGAAATGGTTATTCTCCGCCACCTGTCTGAAACACCATTAATTTCCTTCCTTTTGCTTCTCTCCTCCCTGCTCCATGGTCTTTGATTCCACCTCTGGTTAGGCTAACTACTTGCTTCACTGGCTTTGCCGCATCTTTTTAAATGGGGGTTCCCCGGGGTTCCTTTCTCAGCACTTTCTCAGAACACCCAGGGGCATTCCCAGCTCTGGCTTAACTGGATAACATAAGGCAGCTCTGGTTCCTTTGTGGACCTTCTTGTATGAAGTTTTGCATGCTGAAGGATCACAAAGGCTACAGAAAGTTAAAATAAACAAATAATTAAAAGGCTGTCACTCATACCATTCACATCTCAAGACTGAATTTTATCTGTTTCGAAAATGAGTTTCTCTCGCTCCACAGAAGTAACACCATGGCAGTCAATTTTGTGTTTAGAAATGTATTGGTAACAGGGATATTTTAATGATTTTCAGAGATGAAGCATTTTTTCAAGAATACTTCTGCATTGATGCTTCAAATATTTATTTTCAAACTTGAAATATAGATGTGAATGGTGTGTTAGAAAGAAATGCATTGAGAGAACACGTGTGAAAATCATTGCAGGCGTGGTGAAAGGTGATGGTCTTGGAGGGGAGACTCCTGCTGCAAAGAGGAAGTGGCTACCTGGGGCTAGAGTGGGGAAGGGGGGATGGAATCAATTGCAAGTTTGGTTTCCAACCAGAGGGGTTCTATTAATATTAAATGTCTACTAGAGTTTCACACGGCAGAGCTTGCCAAGCTACTCGTGGCATATTCAATATGCCAGAACAGTAACAATAACAGGTCTTAGTCTCCTGATCCTGAAAGAGCCTCCAATACAGCAGCATTGGGAAAGACAAGTAAGGAGAAGCTGCTAAAATCTCAGGGCTGGGGCGAATGGAGACATTACTGGCGCCCGCTCGAGTAAATCAATGAACAATAGGATGACAGTGATACTATATTTTCAAGCAGAACTTAGGAGATATATATGCATTCATTCCTTCAACAAAGTCTCTTTGCATACCTTTTATTCACCTTGCACTGTGCCATGCACTGGAGACAGAGGAATGAAAGAAACTGCCAACCTCCCCTCTGCTTCTGGGCTCCCTTTCTTGAGCAGTTGGGTGTCAAATGAACAAAATAAATGACATGTTAGATGCTCTTAAGTGCTGTGGAGAAAAATTAACAAGGAAGGGTCAAGGGATGTCAAGACGATGATAGTTATGATTTTAAATTGTTGGGAGGTCAAGAAGAGGAGCATTGAGGAAGTAACCTTTGAGTAAGTATCTAAGGACATTAAGGACAAGGTTCTAGGCAGGGGGATGGCAGAACCCATCAAGGAGGCACTGATGGAGCCGCAATGAAGTCAGGAGTTCTGAGGAGGGAACACAACAGTCTCAGGCACCTGATCCTGCTTGGTGGGATATGAGACCAGGTTGCTTTGAGCAGGGGAACAACATGGACTGAGCAGCTGCCACTGACTGCACCCTGGGGGACCCTCCCTCATATCTACTCATACCAGCCATGAACTATGATGTTTGACAGTCTCACAAGTGAATTCAAGGAGTCGGAGGGATAGTATACAGGGAAAGGCACTTGCTTTGCACTTCACCAACCCTGGTTCTGTGCCTGGCACCACATATGGTAGATCCTGAGCACCACTAGGTGGTACCTCTCAGTAATCAGGAATAGCCCCTCGGTGTGTCCCAGCTCCCCTCCCACCCACCCAACTCCATACCCGATTAAAGTGAATTAGAAACGTTTTTATTAAAAATTATCAATATAGTTTCATATTTTCTTTTTTATTATTTTTTAATTAATTAATTTATTTTGAATACCCATCCCTCCACCAGTGACCATTTCCCACCACCATGGATCCCAGTGTCCCTCCCACCCCCCCATCCCACCCTGCCTCTGTGGCAGGGCATTCCCTTTTGTTCTCTCTCTCTCCTATTGGTTGTTGTGGTTTGTGTAAGAGTTAAGCCTGATTTTCAGGGAGAAATATTGGATGATTTACTTTCCATTGATCACTTTGTATATAGGGAGATGTCACGCGGCCACTTATGCGGCCACGTGGTTTGGAGTAAAGGTCCTGGTTCCCGCATACTCGAGCTATGCTTGTAGAGGCTCATGGTCACCGGGGCTCCATCTGGAGGAGGCAGGATGCGGCACCTACCCCATCTGGGACTTCCCAGTGATCTCGGCTCTTTTTGGAACCTGGTGCATTCTCCGGGAGCTGCAGAGCCACCCAGCAGCCTTTCTAGAAACATTTTTGAATGGATTCGTTCTCTTTTCAACCTTTGTTCCATATCAGAATAACTTGTTCTGAGTTTAGATTATATGAACCCCTTGACTTTATTCCTTCCTACAAATAATTATGTGTATGCACGTGTGTATTCGTGTGCACACACACACATAAACACACACACACATAAACACACACACTTCCATTTATGCAGTCCATTCCATTTATGTGTTAACTTGAGACTGACCTTAACTGTGAATTTCAGATAAATGACTTTTAATAAAAATGACTCCCTTCCCTGGTGCTCAGCTTGCTTTTCTGCAAATTGGGGATAAGAGTAGTAGGTGAAGAGCTCATCATCTATGTGCCTCTCACACAGGGATGTTCAGAATGTGTCTGCTCTTCCTATTCTTCCTCGACTGGTTTTCCTTCAAATTAAATAGCCATCCATTTCTTGTCACCTCTCTACAGGACTTTGTAGTTTTACATTACTAGGACAATGAATATATTGGGTTTGGATGACTTCAGTTGACCTACTTTTACTATGGCCTTGACTGTTAAATGAATTTATTAATGTGCATAAGACAAATCTATTCTCTTGTCATTATTTAACTAGAAGCCAAGGGATTTGGCATACTGCACCTAGAATGAATATAACCACCAAAACAATAAAGCTAAGAAAAGCAGAAAACATAAAAAGATTTTTCTCTTGCTAATGAATACATATATAAATGCATTATAGGATAACGGTCTGATACTCTATACATTTTTATTAGAATAAAATAGCAAAAGAGACAGATTAATGTCTTTTCACAGAGGCACTAAGCTTTAAAAAACGCTCATGGCATAAAACTCACTTATAAATACTGAATTGCTAAAAGCATCGGCAATTAAATGTTTAGTGTCAACAGAAGCACATTATCTAATGAGCTGTTTTCAGAAGTTAATAAGGTGATTAGTCACCAATTGATAAAAGACCATGGCAAAGCAGTTCTTTTGTACTAATAGTACTCCAGATCCAAGAGCTTCCTAATGTGAAGTAGAACTTGGTGCACAAAGTATGGTTGAAGTCAACTGGTAGTTGAAGTTAGAAAAAAAGAAATGGGTAAGCTCTTCTAAGGGCTCACCAATATTGCAGTTCCTATTCTCCTAGAGTCTTTTTTAAATTCCAGGCTTTGGTCCTGAGCTTTGAGACTGTAGTAACACTCATTGCTCAGAAGCATTAGTAATGCCAACTCATGCTCACTCATGGGATATTGGCCTGAGCAACTACAAGAAAAGAGGTGTCATTTTCATTTGCTAGATGGAAGACAATCACCGAATAACTTGGAGAGGTGCTTGAGAATTGGGTTGTGGACATATTAAATTTGTGATATTTCCTAAGTATCCAGTTGGAAATTTGAGTCAAAAGTTGCATATAGGAATATAGAGTTCAGTGTAAAGTTCCAGGTTGAAAATACATAACTGAACATCTTTATAGCACAGATGATGCTTAAAGCCAGAGGTCTAGGAGATGATCTGGGAAGTGGAGGAAGAGGTCTGGGGTGCTGAGAACAGACATTATCCCCTGGCTGCAGCATCTTCTAGGATAGCCCCAGCACTCAGCCAGATTTCCCAGCCAGGTTTCCTAGCTAGAACAAACTTTTGCCTGCTTTTTATCTGTTTTCGGATTTCTTGCAGACCCCACTCCGTTCCAAGAACTCTATTCCTAAGGGAAATTGTTCTTAGGTTACTGTTTTTATTCTGTCCTCTTTTAAGAACATACTGCCCATGTTGATTAGGTTGAAGTGTCTTCTAAGTTTCCTTAATAGTGATCATGGGCTAATAACCCCTGTGTGTGTGAGTTGGTTTAAGGAATGCAGCATCTCCAAAGGCCATCGTCAAGTCAGGGGACCTGTGTGAGATGTCCCCGGAGTTTTACTGTGACTCCCTAGGCTCTGCATTTCTAATCTGAAGGGAGCAGACAGTAACCTTACTCTTTTCTACCTTATTCATTTCTTTTTGTTACAAAAAAATCACAAAAATTTTGAAGGAAAATCAATACAATTTTTTAAAAATAAATAAACTGATTCTGGGAAAGACTCATCCATCTCACGTTAACACCTTTCCTTTTTTTATGTTTACCGAACCCAACCTAGCAAAAAACTGAAAGAATCACACATGAATACCCATGTTCCAACTATCTAGCTTCCATGATGACCATTTTACTGTACTTTCCATAACCACCCATCTGTTCATCTTTCCAACTATCAATGAATGTATATATATAGATATATATATACATTTTTAAATGCATTTTAATGTTGGAAACATTGTAGATTTTAGCTCTAAATGTTGGCATAATATTGGTTACAATATTTGCTCTTTTTAAAAATATTCTTTGTTTGTTTTTGCCACACCCAGTGATGCTCAGAGCTTACTGCTGACTCTGTGCTCATCGGGTATCATTTCTGACAGGCTTGCAAGGCATTGAACCCAAGATGCAAGGCAAGCACCCTATCCACTGTGCCATCACTCTAGCATCAATTGCCTGCAATATTGTTTATGGTGATTTAATTTAAAATTTACTTTAGAGAAAATAAAAAGACAGAGTTATGACCCAAATCCTAGCAAGTAGACCATTGTTTCATAACCTTTTTATGACTGTGACCCTCCTGGCCTTATTTCTTTTCTGGGACACCCAAATCCTACCAATTGGTACCCTCGTCTTGTGCCATGGCCACCCATTATGTGATTTTTACCTGTGGCTTTCCTTGAAATATCCTGGGACCCCAACGGGTCCAATGGTTCTGATTGAGAAACCCTGTTCTCTAGCATGATTATAGCCCTACTGCCCTTTGTAGGTTCATTCATCTCATCTCCCACCCACCTGGAGCTTATAGTTCTCGTAGCATATAAGTCCTTCTGACAATCACATAGGTTACTCTTTTCTCTGGCTCTAACCTTTTCAATGAGACCAATGGGGATTTCCAAGTTTCTCATCTGGTATTGGAGTGGAGGTGCGCATCCACTCAGCTACTTTTATTCATTCATCACTTTGCTACAATAGATAGAGTCTGTCTCTCTCTGACCAATACTTCGTGACTCCAACACCAACCTCATCCTCAGACTCTCCCCCTTCTTTTCTTCTCATTTGACTCTTGGGCCTCTCCAGGGGGGAAATTGATACCAACATTTTCCTGTTCCTCTTCTTAGTAAGAGTGAAGGCTTACAATTGTTGCACATCTGCTAGGATTCACAACAAAGCACCCCATGAACTCGTATCTGTTGTCTCACAAGATGATGTCCTGCTCCTTACAGAGGAGTAAACTGAGGCCCAGCGATCTGGAGTCATTTGTACAGAGCAAGAGCCTTTCTCTTTCAGCACCTAACTTGAGACTTTTGAGGTGTGTGGCGGGGATGGGGTGAGGGTGTGTGTGTGTGTGTGTGTGTGTGTGTGTGTGTGTGTGTGTGTGGTGTGGAGGTAATCCAGGCGACTCTCCCTATTTCCTATCACCTACTTCCTGCTGCCTCTTTCCCACAGCGGTGGTGAAGAACCCACCCAACAACCTGTGGATCATCGCCGCAGTGCTGGCACCCATCGCTGTGGTCACAGTCATCATCATCATCATCACTGCTGTGCTCTGCCGGAAGAACAAGAATGACTTCAAACCAGACACCATGATGAACCTGCCACAGAGAGCAAAGGTTGGCACAACGGGGTTGGGAGGGTGGTGTCTGAGGCTTGGGGCCTCAATATCCCTTTCCCCACTCTTTTTTTTTGGGGGGGTCACACCCTGTAATGCACAGGGATTACTCTTGGCTTTGCACTCAGCAGTTACTCCTGGCAGTGCTCGGGGGACCATATGAGATGCTGGGAATCGAACCTGGGTCAGCTGCGTACAAGGCAAACTTCCTTCCTGCTGTGCTATTGCTCCAGCCTCAAGCCTTTCCCCATTCTTGAGACCTTTGCAAATGTCTTCAGAAGCATCGTCACCTCATTTTGAAGGAGAGCCTCCTTATCTCCTTCCTCCACTTTTTTCTTTCCTCAAATTAAAAAAGACCAGGGAGCTAGCTCAAGAGGCTGGAATACATACCTTGTTTGTGCAAGACCTCAAGTTTAATCCCAGGAACCTCATAGCCCCTCCAGCAAGTACCTTGCATGTGCAAGACCCTAAACTTGATCCCACGTCTCCATAACCCTTCCAGCATCACTGGGTATGGCACTTATGGCCCTCAGCACCCCTGGGCCTGAGCACAACTCTCTGGCCTGTACTATAGGATAGGTAGACATCCCCCAAAATACGACAAAATATGCCCATCACCAAATTTACCAACTTTTTTTGAAGCTTAGAATACCAAGTTTCCAGGTCTATTTGGGCAGTTGTGTTCTTTTTGTTGTGTAATTGGGGCCTGCTTTCTTGCTGCTCATGTGTAGCTACAAGCACCTCCATATGCCTTACCTATAGCAACTTACCTAATCCTCACTGCAGCCCTTTGGGAAAAAAATGGTTATGTTCTCAAAGAGGAAATGGATGCACATGAACAAGAAGCTAGCTAGATCAGAAAGGGCCTGGGGGAGAGGGGTGGCCCTTTCCAGATCCACAGTTTTTATCAGAACTGATGAAGACCTGGGTCTCTTGCCTCCTAACCCTGAACTTGGGGACCACATGAGTCCCTTGAAATTTCCCTTCTTCATGTCCTTCTTCCTTCTCTGAGTGGTTTGTTTTCCAAGGCTGCCTTCATAAGCAGGACCAGAGTCCTGGCTGGCTGGTCTCTAACTCCAGTTTGGGCGGGGGTGGGGGGTGGGGGGGGGAGTGTCTGTTGCCTCTCTACAGTTGCACATGTCTGCCTCAGCTTCTGGTACTTGAAGACGGATCACCAGAGGCTGATTTTCCAGTCTCACGGCCTCCTCCTGACATTCCACAAAGGAATCACTGGTACTGCTCGACAGTGTTCCAATGCCTGACAAGTGTCTGGTCTCTCGAGGTCTCTTGCCTAATATGCTTGTCACAGCAGCCCTGTGAGATAGTTCAGGGCAGCTATTTTTTTTATCATCTTTATTTTACTGCTAAAATCATAGAGGAGAAAAATATACAGGATCTGGAGCTGGAGAGGTAATACAGGAGTTAAGGCATTGCCTTGCATGCAGCCAACCCCAGCTTAATCCCCAGCACCACATAGGGGCCTCTGAGCACCACCAGGAGTGATCTTTGACTACAGAGCCAGGTATAAACCCTGAGCATCATTGGATGTGGTGGCCCAGTTTCTCCCCTCCTCACCCCCAAGAAAACCCCATAAACAAACAAAAATTCAGAACTGGTTCAAAATCGCATCATAAGTAGCATGTCTCAGGCCCATCAGTTTGAGTCTTTGGGTTCTTTCTACCTTACACACCTCTCTGAACATCTTGTCCAGCTCAGAAAATCTGCACTGTGTCTGCCTGAACAGGAGCAAGATAGCAACTCCCAATAGACTTCCTGTTCATGGGAGCCCTTCAGGAAGTTGGTGCTTGTGGGCATCACATGTGCCTTGCTTTTTCTGCACAACTGTCCCTCGCTTCAGCCAAACAAGTTGACTGGATTTTCTTGTTTTAGCCCCGTTCCCCTGCAGTGGAAGCAACAGCTTAATGACATGTATTGTTTATGGGAGAGCACACCCTGAAGAATGTGGTTCTGTGTCTGTGGCACCGGCTGCCCAGGTGGGCCACAAAGGATGCAGACCTCGAAACTGCACAGTGAACAATGAACCGATTCCAGAATGGGGTTGTTCTTTCTTTTCCATCTAGCTTAGTGACAAGCCTGGCCTTTCAGATGAAATAGTAATAGAATTAAAGCTGAGCTCAGCCAGGAAGGCAAAATAAGCCATCCCGAGGTGGTCAGTGGCATCTTTGTGTTCTAGATGAAACCAGAATTTTACGAATCTGTCCCGGTGAGTGGGCAGCTCACAGTTTCAGCCCACCTATTGGCCTGAAAGCTGTCAAAAGTGGGGCAGATTGTGGGATTTCTCAGCACCTTTCATGTTCTGACCCTTTGCTTTGTGTGTCCCGAGACCCCTGGCTCATGTTGAAATTAAGTGTGTGATCCTAGATAGAATGAATCCACTGTGTGCTGTGGGGCTGCTTGTTTTCTCTCTCAATGAGCCTATGCCATACACTTTCACTTCCCAAGCCCTTTTATCCCAAAATCAGAAGCGTGGACGTGCCTTTTTCTCACTGCAGTCCCTCTGCGGTGGTGACCCAGTGACACTGCAGAGTCTGAGAGAAGAAAGCTGCCTGCATCCCTTCTCACTCTCACCACCGTCTCTCTCTCTCTCTGTCTCTCTCTCTCTGTCTCTCTCTCTCTGTCTCTCTCTCTCTCTCTCTCTCTCTCTCTCTCTCTCTCTCTCTCTGTGTGTGTGTGTGTGTATCTTCAGAATTCACTGAATTCTCAGGGACAAGCATAATGAAAAAGCTAGTATCCTCTGCCAACCCATAGACTAGGAGCACAGGGCTCATTTAGACTACAGGCTGCAGATAGTACAGTAGTTAGGGCGTTTGCCTTACATGCGGCTGACCCAGGTTTGATCCCCAGCATCCCATATGGTTCCCCAAGCACCACCAGGAATAATTCATGAGTGCAGAGCCAGGAGTAACCCCTGAGTGCTGCTGGATGTATTCCCACCTCTCCAGCACCGCACCTCCCCACAAAATAAATAAATAAAATAAAATACAAAGTGCCTAATACTGTTCCCTTCCCTGGAATGCTAAAACAATAGTGGAGGAAGTGGGGAGTAGCCTCCAGTGTAATAGGAAGGCGCTTTCTATCTGTTCACTTTGAAAAGGTAAATTTGGGAGCAGAGAGAAGTGTGACCCCCCCCCCCCCAGAAAAAAAAAGCAAAAACAAAATAGAATATAAACTGCAGAGTTAGAGGGAGTCTGGCAGAGATGCAGCCACAGATGTAGCATGCTAAGAGGAGGTAAGTGCAGCTTTGGTGGGAGCACTCTTTATAGAGAGGGTCCCTGGGGGAAACCCTTAGGCCATTGCCTATGGGTTCTTGCAGGTAGAGTGCTGAGAAACATGTAAACCCAGGAGGGCCAGAAGCCAGACCTTATGTCACTTCCTTCCTTTCATCCGGGTTCACTTCTCACCTTTTAGCAGTGGACTCACAGCTTTTTCCTGCTTGTTTAATCATGGTATTGAAGAGACTGTGGCTCTCTGGAGCAGACCACCTTCAGAGAAAGCAGTTAGGCCCCAACCCAGATACAAGGTAGAGCTTGAAAGACCTGCAGTGCTTGGCATCACCATCTGCTGGGGACACCCTGTCACCCCTAGAGTATCAACTGGTTCCTCTCTCTCACCTGCTCTTTGTTTGGCCTCTTGATATCTCGGTTTTCCCACTTGGGAAAGGGGAGTGATATCAATATTCACTTTAGATGTTGTGAGGATTAAGTGAATTGTGTGAATTTTTTTAAAATCTGAGCTGATATGTTTTATATATGTATACATATGTGTAATATATGATATATAATATATATGTATACTATATATATGTATAATATATTACATATGTCAATATATTTTTAATAAATATATCTGTCACTGTCCTGTCACTCTCCTCCTGTTGTTCATCAATTAGCTCAAGCGGGCCCAGTAACATTGTGAGACTTGTTGTTACTGTTTTTGGCATATCGAATACCTCACGGGTAGCTTGCCAGGCTTTGCCATGCGGGCGAGATACTCTTGGTAGCTTGTCAGGCTCTCCGAGAGGGGCTAAGGAATCAAACTCGGGTTGGCTGTGTGCAAGGCCCTAACCGCTGTGCTATATATTAGTTTGAGGACCACATCTGGTGATGTTCAGTCTTTACTCCTCGCTCTGTGCTAAGAATCACTCCTGGTGGTGCTCAGAGGACCATATTTGGTGCTGGGGATTGAACCTAAGTTGGCTGCATGCAAGGCAAATGCCTACCTGCTATACAATTTTCTGACTCCATAATCAGTATTATAAATAAGTCAGTTTTTAATTATTACATAGGCTTTCTTCTTTTAAAAGATCTGAGAACATGTCTTCCCTTGAAATTAGTGAAGATCATTTTGATGGAATAACCTGACAAGGTCACTGAAGTAACTATAGATTCTTAGTGAAATTGTGTGAATGGTGTCAAGGGTCACTCGTGGGTGTTCAATGGGCAACTAATTAATTTCAGGTGGTTTTTGAGTTGAGCCCTGTGTGTCAGAAGGACTGTATAGAGTCTTTCCCACTTACCTTTGTGGTCTTGGGCAAGTCACTAAACTATTCTGCTTTTGTTTTCTTGCCTGAAAAATGATGACTATGGTGTCTGCTCTGCTACCTCAGGAGGTTGTTGTGAGTGCCAAATGAGGTGTCAGCATTTGCAGAAAGTAAGTGGAGGGTGTGTTATCATTTTCTCTCTGTTATCCCATCATTAACCCAGGCTCCTGAAATATCCAGGAGATGACTTCGCCCCTAAATGAAGGGTGAGTTGGCATAGTAAAAGGGAAGTGAGTGAGGGGAGAGCCAGGGATAGCTTGTCCTCCTCTCAAGGGTCTTGGGGTGTCATGGCTGCCATTGGAGACTCCCACATCCTCCCAAGAGCCAAACCAACTCCGGTAGGAGATGCCCAACCAAGCTGACAGCTGCAAAAGGAAGAGCAGGGTGTAAGAAGGATCATCAAGCAGTGATTGGATGTTCCAAATCTTGGGATCTTAATAACGAGTTCAAATCCTGGCTCCACCATAGACCAGCTGTGTGAATCCAGGTTTGCTACATAACCTCAAAACTTTGGCTCCTTCATCTTTAAACTAGGAAGTGGTAATTACTGTCACCTACTTGAACTGTATTGAGGAAGAAATTACAATTGGTGTAATGTGCTCAAGACTGTCCAGTAATATCAAATGAAGCAGAACCTGAGCTCCTTGAGAAAAGAGGGCCAGTTACTATTTATCCTTACATCTCTAGCACCAAGCTCTAGGCACAAGAACTACAGTTACAGGGGGCTGGAGCGATAGCACAGTGGGTAGGGTGTTTGCTTTGCATGCTGCCGACCCGGGTTTGATTCCCAGCATCCCATCTGGTCCCCTGAGCACTTCCAGAAGTAATTCCTGAGTGCATAAGCCAGGAGAAACCCCTGCGCATCGTCAGGTGTGACCCAAAAAGAAAAAAAAAAAGAACTACAGTTAGAACAAAACTGCACAAGTTAATAGTGGGGAGTGGGGGATGGGTGTGGAGGTATAGCAGAAAATAGCCAATAGAAGATGAGGATGGGCAGGCTAAGATCAGCCAGAATGTGAAGGGCCTGAATTGGCTTGCCAATGAGTTTGGATATTGTGAGACAGTTATTTATTTATTTTTACTTTTTGGGTCATGTCCAGCAATGCTTAGGGTTTATTCCTGGCTCTGTGATGTGGAATCACTCCTAGCTCTGTGCTCAGGAATTACTCTTGGCGGTGCTCAGGGGACCCTATGAGATGCTTAGGATTGAACCCGGGTGGGCTGTGTGCAAGGCAAAAGCCCTCCCTGTTGTACTATCGCTCCAGCCCCTTATGAGACACTTTGAAAGAGGGAGTGACCTGGGCCTGGTACAGTTTTAAGGAGAAAATTTGGGAAATTTGTCGAGGGTGGAAAGAACCGAATGGAAATTACAAAACCAAGAGAGGAAACAATAAAATGGTGGGCCTGGGGGGAAAAAAGACGAGTTTCTAGGAATATCTCAGTTGAATACAATTGGTGGCCTATGGTTATAGGATGAGTGGATAGTGCAGTGTGCTGGGAACAAGATCCAGGCATCGAAGGCACTATTCTGGTTCACATAGTGCCCTGGTGAGAGAGAAAGAAACAAACATGACTTCAGAGATACATTCCCAGTTCCTGGCTTCAAATATCAGAGGCTCCCAGGTGGGTCAAAGTGCGAGGGCCCCCCAAAAGTGGTAATGGTGATGATGCGTCCCAGAGCGAGCCTCCGAGGACACTTATGGAACTCCCCTATGGCAGAGCTACCAATGTCTTGAAGTCTTGTGAGGAAGCTGTGCAGGATTAGCATGAGGACTACACCTGGTTTTGGAACATGACAGTTAAGTGTTGAGACTCTGGCCATACACAGTTCCGGCCATGAGGGCTTTATGTGACCGCCAATCACATCAAGTTCTGATGGAACCTAAGTGGAAGTTGAGTTTCATTGCCAGGTTTTCTTGAAGAGAATCAATGAAGTTCATTTCACCTGGGCTATAAGATATAGCAGTAAAACCAGTGCTATTAAAATGTAACCATTGGTTCCACACTTGCTTTGTGCTTATAGACATTTAGCCTCAAACTGATTAAATTTACTTATTTAATCCACTACTTCATTAAAGTTGCTCATTGAAGTTGAGGGTTGTTAAATATTCCTCAAATGCAGACCTGTTACCCTGTTTGCCCCCTTTTATAGAGGAGGAAGCTGATATGCAGAGAATTTCAGCAGCATATTTTGAGTCTCCTAGCTAGCTAGCAAGTAGCACTGTCAGGATTTGAACCGAGGCTTTACTTTCGGAGCTGCTTTAAGTCTCCCCATTTTCCTGCCTCAAATCTGCATTGTGGTGCTAGGGGGTGTAGGCAGAGTAGAGACATTCCCAGAAACGAATTGAACATGCCTCTTGGGTTATTATTACCCCACTAATAGATGTCTGTGGGGTTTTGCTCACAGCTGGCCTATTCACCGGGGAGTTCAGACTTTGTGTAATAAAAAGCCTTGCTAATTTCTCAGTAATGAATTACAGGAGGGCCAGACTCTTCAGGGAGAGGCGTGGATTAAGGAGTGAGTCCATAAATTTCACTGTATTATTATGAATGATTATACTGTTCACGTGTGTATGCCCCCCCAAGACACACACACATGCACACACATACACAGAGACACATAGACATACATACATACATACATACATACACACACACACACACAGGCACACATTGACTTTCCGTTTTCTGATTTGTTATTTCTTTCCAGAGGGAAAGCTGCTACCTTCATTTTTCAGATGATAAAATTGAGGTTCAGAGTTCAAGTGATTCCCCAAAGTAACACACCTCTTATTGGAAAAAAGCTGTATGAGTGGAGTTAAAGGATGATGGAGATGTCCTAGGTAGAAGTCAGAGCAGGGTCTGTTTAACAGGTCAGTAAAGAGTGTCTGATAACCAGAACCAGTGACTTCAACCCAAGATCTAAAATTCTTTAAAGAAGTTTGCTGTGACCTACATACTTGCAGCTTGTTTGTGCTATTTGCTGTTCTGGGTAAGTCTTACCTGTACCCACTGAGGTTTATGTAGCTTGCTGGGATTAACATGCAATCCAATTTTGCAGGGAGAGAAGTTGTGGTGTTGATTGGCGTTAACTGCGGTGCATCAGGAAGCTGAGCAGAGCCCTGTCTAATCCTGCCTTCTCTGAAAGCTCCCCCTTGGAGTCCCACTTTGCCAGAATCTTGATTGCAAATCTGTTCCCTTTGTAGCCGGTGCAAGGTTTTGATTACGCCAAGCAGCACCTGGGCCAGCAAGGGGCCGATGAAGAAGTGGTCCCGGTGACACAGGAAACGGTGGTGCTCCCCCTCCCTGCAAGAGATGCTCCCACCTCCCAGGAAAGGGACGTCGCCCAAGATGGCAGTACCATCAAGACGGCCAAGTCAACTGAAACCAGAAAGAGGTAGGCCTGGGGCGAGCTGCTTCCCTCAGTAGCAGGGGGAGAAATGGCAAGGGTGAGAGCAGCCAGATCCAAGTATAATCCCACTGTGTTTGTTATAAGTTCCCCTTCGTGCTCATTTGGAATATTTGCAGAGACTCAGGGGAGCAGAGAGCGCCCCACCACTGCTTCTCCCGCTCTCCCTTTTGTGAGACTTCACTCACAGAGCAAACTCAGTGGCAGAGGTGTTTGTTCTTACATTTATTCTGTTTGGCACTTGTGTCAGGCTCCTGTTTTGTTGTTGTTGTTGTTTGTTTGTTTGCTTTACATTAATCTCAAAAGCATTATCTTAGATTTCTTATGTGACATTGATGTGACTTATGATTTTAGTTCAAAACCCAGTTTAGTTTTTCCTATGAACAGAGCACTTTGGCAGGCAAGCTGCAGAAAGGTTAACAGGAAAAAGAGTGTAGAAAGGTTAACAGTGAGTTTCTGACCTCAAGGATCTATGGAAGAGAGGCAGAGAAAGAGCCAGAATACCCAGTATCATCAGGGAGTGTCCAGGGATGAGGGCAGATACAATGAAGAGGAAGAGTTGACTTGTGGGGAGGACAGAAAGTGGAGGGTGAATATGCAAACCAGACTTTGAAGAGTGAGTGGGGGGCCCAGCCATGGGAAGAGATAGAAGTGTCCCGTCCGAACAGCCATGCTCCCTGCATAGTTAGAGTCCCTGGAGTTTAGAGCTCATGGTGGAACAGAGTGATAGATGCAAGAGGTAAGTGGCGGACACAGCAAATAAATGCAGGCTATGGCGGGATCCGGAGAGATGGTACTTGCCTTGCATGTGGCTGGCCCTGGTTCTGTCCCTGGTAGCACCTATTGTTCCTTGAGTACCTCTTGGGGTCACTTCTGAGTATAGAACCAGGAATAGCCCCTGAATGCCTTTAAATGTGGCCCCAAACCAAGGACAAAGGTGTGGAGAGTCAACTTCCAATCCAAGGAATTTGATATTTATTCTCTAGAGCAAAGATTCCCAAACTTATTTGTTCCACCCCTTTACAGAAGAAATTACTCCACAGCAAGCCTCCACTGCCCCAATCACCACCGCTATATCTACCTTCATTTTTAGATAGGATGTATATGAGACACATCTAGCTGTTCTTGGGGCGATGCCTAGCTTTGTTCTTAGGGATTTATCCCCTGCAGAATTCAAGAGACCGTGTGGTCCTAAGGATTGAACCCGAGCCTCCCACATGCATAGAAGGCACTCAGTCCTCCTATGCATTTTCATTTCAGTCCTTTGAACGTCTTTCTACTCCCAAATCTACCTTTTCAAAGTGAACAGATAGAAAGCACCTTCCTATTGCACTAGAGGCTACTTCCCACTTCCTCGATTATTGTTCTAGCATTCCAGGGAAGAGTACACTATTACTCACTTTTTTCTTTTCTTTTCTTTTCTTTTCTTTTCTTTTCTTTTCTTTTTGTGGGGTAGGATGTTGGGAGGGGTGGCAATACATCCAGCAGTACTTAGGCTTCCTCCTGGCTCTCTACTCAGGCTGGGCTTGGATGTCCACATGCAGTGCCAGAGATTAGACCCAGCTCTGCTGCATTGCAAGGCAACCCACTTTGGGAAACACTGCTCTAGAGAATAAAGTGCTTCCAGAAGACAGTGGAGTCCACCTGTGTTCTAGAAACAGGTGGCAGTGTGGATGATAGATAAGAGAAATTAGGCTAGATACCAGGAGACTCCTGTTAACAACATCGCGATCAATAGTCTTATAAGCAGGTGATGGGCTCTATGGAAACCTGTTGCATGGTTAAACCTGCTCTGCCTGCCAACGCCCTTCTCTCTCCCTAGAGACCATGGGGTAGACTACAGGGCCACAGCTTCCTGCCTCTTTTGTTCCTTCATGGCCGTCACCTACAGTGAATGATCCAATGTTTGCTCTTCACCAGGCCCTAGGGAGACAGCAGTGTTCAAGACAGAATTCCTGCTTTCATGGAGCTTGGTCTGGGCGAGGAGGTAGACAGTAAACAATTAGAGAGATGGATGTATTTTTTTTTGTAACGATATCAGGTGGTGATGAGTCTGAGGGAAAAAATAGAAGCCTGGTAAGGGACTGGAGAGTTGGAGGAGGGACATAAAGCCATAAAGCTACTTTGGATAATAAGCCAAGGAAGGTCACTCTGATAAAGTGATGTTTGAAAAAGACCCAGTGGACGTGCCGCACAAGCCTTGAGGCTGTCTGGAAATGTTCCAAGCAGACAGAACAGTGTGTGCAAAGCCCAGGAGGAAGGAATTTTTTGATATGCTTAAAGAAGAGCTAGCAGACTAAGGCGGCTGGCGTGAACTGGGAGGAAGTGACAGCAGATGCATGAGAGAAGCCGTCTGCCATTGATCATGCCAGGCTCGATAGACCAAAGGCAGCAGTTGACATTTTATTGTGAATAAAGATCAGATGACATTGGAAGGTTTTGAGAATGATGGTGACATGGTCGGATTTGAGGGTATGTACAAGCCTCACTCTGGCTGGTGGGGGGGCAAATGAACTGTTGAGAAGAAGGGGGATTTTTTTGGTAGCAGAGGCAACAGGTGGTGGTGGACACCATGGTATGGGATGTGAGAAGTGACTGCATTCTAGAATCCCTTTAGAGGCAGAGCTGACAAGACTTGATAGAATGTTGTGAGGTCTGTGGGTCTTTCTGGGCAGTAAGAAAACAAGCCCCCATATGCAAGCACATCTCATCTCTGATAAAGTCATACTTTCGCCTGCAAAACCAGACAGGTGATCAGTTCCTAAGTTCTTGTGTCAGAAGACTACCCAAAGCTTGCCTCCAGGGAGGTGTCAACACACAAGGACCATTACTGCAACCTCAACCTCACCAGTCAGACTTGAAACATACAGAGAAGCAATAGATGATTTATCTGAGTTGACAGCTTTGCAGTTTTAGCTGTAGTAATTATTCTCATGCTCTTTGTCAAATACAATAAAAGCCTGTTAATAACTTATTTATCACCTATTTAGAGGAAACTGAAAAATGCTCCATGGAAATAAAATAAAGTTAGGGTATTCACATGGCACTGCCAGGAAGAATAAAACTTCTTTTCCATTCATTCATATGGAGTGATTTTAATGGGTAAATATTTAAAAGAAAATAACACACTTTCTAGACAATAGAGAGATGTTCTTGCCAAATAAGAAACTCCACCATAGGGCAACAAATTATGGTTGAAAAGAGATTCCTAAAGTGTAGAACTCTGTCCTGAGGAATGGGGATAAGGAATGGTACCAACACCTGGAACACCAGTCTTCAGCCCTAGAACAGGAGGCAAGAGATCACAGGGTTCAAACTGGGGCAGCAGATGCAGACAAGGCCTTTTCGGTGACCTACTGAAAACTTGGCCATCACAGTGTTGGCGGGCACCATGTTGGATCTCACTCTGCCTGGTAATAAACTCTAAGGGCGAATTCCTGAGGAAAGTGCCACCCAGGAAAATAGCTGAGCTAGCTGGGGGCTGAGGCAATTATCAAAAGTGCTTACTCCTAGCAAACAAACACACTAGCTCCTGCCAGTTCTCATCTGATTTCTAGCAAGCAACCTGTACCTCTCTAGACAGGCAGGACTCTGCAGACTTCTCAAAACACAGCCATTTTGTCAAGGGGCCCCACTGCCTGCTTTATTCTTCTGATCCACAGTCAGCCCAACTTTGATCCTTACTAGTTTCTACTAGCACACTCTGTCATCAGCTTGTTCTGAGGCCTCAACCTCCTCTTAAGCCTGAAATATGTCTCCCAGCAACCTCTGAAAACTGGGGGACAGCAGCAGCCTAGTGACTTCTGAATACAAGCAACTTTGCGAACCCTTGGTCACAGTCCAGCCCCTGGTTGAAACTGGTACAGATCTGCCCCTGGATCAACTTGAACACAAGCTTTTTCTGCCTTTCTCTCGGACCTCCATGAAATACCAGACCTAATGGGGAAATGGAGGAGATAATTCACATCAAGGGATCAAGACAACAGCTTGGAAACAGCTCATACAACAGAGCTATGAAAATTACTTGAAGAAGAATTCAAAGAGACAGTCCTAATGCTGCTAACAGGAAAAACATCAGTGTAACAGAACTTCAACAGAATCATAAAACATAAGAATGTTTGAGGAGAGTAAAAAAAAATCACATCTAAAGAAAATATGTAGCTGCATTAAAAAATACGTTAGAGAGTCTCAGCAGCAGCATGGAAGAAATCGAATATCTAATAGTGAGTTCAAAGATAAAACAGTGTAAAAAGACCTGCAAAAAGATGAAAGAATGAGGAAGCGTTCAGAATAAGAGAAGGAACACATGGAGGGTGCAGGATCCCGGAGGAAAAGAAAAAAGAAAAAACAGGTTCCAAAAAGAGCCGAGAGCACCGGCAAGTTCCAGATGGAGTAGGCGCCGCATCCCGCCTCCCCCAGATGGAACCCTGGTGACCAGAAGCCTCTACAAACACAGCTCGAGTATGCGGGAACGAGGACTTTTTCTCAAAACCGCGCGGCCGCTTACGCAGCCGCGCGACATCTCTCTATATACAAAGTCATCAATGAGAAGTAAACCACCCAATCTTTCTCCCTGAAAATCAGAGTTAAGTTTGGAGCATGGCCACAGCCCGAGAAACACAAGGACTTAATGCAGAAACCAGCAGCTTAGAGCAGAAAAATGAACGGACGATGAGTTAACCCAGGCCATCATTTCTGCCCAGAGGGGAAAGAGTGTTGCCCCATTCGCCCTCTCTTCTCTGGAAAGAAGGATGGCGGCCGCATGGGAGCCTTGTGGACAGCAGGTATGAGCCGGGGGAGTGGGGGCGACTAAAACCTCATGGGAAGGGGGGCGTTCTGGTCCGTCCTTCACGCCCTACCGAGGTCACCAGTTGCCCCCCACGAGCGGCTCTCCAGCACGGCCACAGCCCCAGAAGCACAAGGGCTTAATGCAGAACCCAGCAGCTTGGAGCAGAAAAGTGAAAGGACTATGCGTTAATCCAGGCAATCATTTCTGCCCAGAGGGGAAAGGGTGTTGCTCCCTTCCGCCCTCCTCCCTCTGGAAAGAAAGATGGCGGCCACATGGGAGCCTTGTGGACAGCAGGTATGAGCCGGGGGTGTGGGGGCGACTAAAACCTCATGGGAAGGGGGGCGTTCTGGTCCGTCCTTCACGCCCTACCGAGGTCACCAGTCACCCCTCACGAGTGGCTCTCCAGCGCGGCCACAGCCCCAGAAGCACAAGGACTTAATGCAGAACCCAGCAGCTTGGAGCAGAAAAGTGAACGGACTATGCATTGATCCAGGCCATCAAGTCTGCCGGAGGGGAAAGGGTGTTGCCCCATTCGCCCTCTCCTCTCTGGAAAGAAAGATGGCGGCCACATGGGAGCCTTGTGGACAGCAGGTATGAGCCGGGAGTGTGGGGGCGACTAAAACCTCATGGGAAGGGGGGCGTTCTGGTCCGTCCTTCACGCCCTACCGAGGTCACCAGTTGCCCCCCACGAGTGGCTCTCCAGCACGGCCACAGCCCCAGAAGCACAAGGGCTTAATGCAGAACCCAGCAGCTTGGAGCAGAAAAGTGAACGGACTATGCATTGATCATCAAGACTATGCATAGGCCATCAAGTCTGCCGGAGGGGAAAGGGTGTTGCCCCATTCGCCCTCTCCTCTCTGGAAAGAAAGATGGCGACCACATGGGAGCCTTGTGGACAGCAGGTATGAGCCGGGAGTGTGGGGGCGACTAAAACCTCATGGGAAGGGGGGCGTTTCGCTCCGCCCTTCACGCCCTACCGAGGCCACCAGTTGCCCCCACGAGCGGCTCTTCAGCACGGCCACAGCCCCAGAAGCACAATGACCTAATGCAGAACCCAGCAGCTTGGAGCAGAAAAGTGAAAGAACTATGCGTTAATCCAGGCAATCATTTCTGCCCAGAGGGGAAGGGGTGTTGCTCCCTTCCGCCCTCCTCCCTCTGGAAAGAAAGATGGCGGCCACATGGGAGCCTTGTGGACAGCAGGTATGAGCCGGGGGTGTGGGGGCGACTAAAACCTCATGGGAAGGGGGGCGTTCTGGTCCGTCCTTCACGCCCTACTGAGGTCACCAGTTGCCCCCCGCGAGCGGCTCTCCAGCACGGCCACGGCCCCAGAAGCACAAGGACTTAATGCAGAACCCAGCAGCTTGGAGCAGAAAAGTGAACGGACTATGCATTGATCCAGGCCATCAAGTCTGCCGGAGGGGAAAGGGTGTTGCCCCATTCGCCCTCTCCTCTCTGGAAAGAAAGATGGCGGCCACATGGGAGCCTTGTGGACAGCAGGTATGAGCCGGGAGTGTGGGGGCGACTAAAACCTCATGGGAAGGGGGGCGTTCTGGTCCGTCCTTCACGCCCTACCGAGGTCACCAGTTGCCCCCCACGAGCGGCTCTCCAGCACGGCCATGACTCCAGAACACAGAAACCAATTTCTTAACTATCTGACTTTCAGTAGAAATACTTCCAGGGTCAATAGGTAAAATAGCAGAAATCCAAAACCAACATTTAATTCTTGAACCCAGCCGTAGAAAGCAAATCACTTCACAATGCTTTTTCAGCATGTCTGATTTGGGGGGGGGGGGGGAAACTCTAAATAATAGTGGTGAATCTTTTATTGAAACAATGAATCTAATCAAAGCAGATAGAGTGTTAACTAGAATTCATCTGCCTCACAGGGACGGGGAGGGGTGGGGGGTGGGGTTTTATTGGGGTTCTTCATGGTAAAAAATAAGTATTGGTAAAGGGAAATGTGTTTGATATTTGCATGACTGAGACATAAACCTGAAAGCTTTGTAACCTTTCCCACAGTGATTCAATAAATAAATTAAAAAAAAAAAGATGAAAGAATGAAAAGCAGCGAAGCTAACATAAAAACTATATGGGACAGCATTAACAATATTCTCATCATAGGTTCCAGAAAGAGGGGAGAGAGAGAGAGAGAGAGAGAGAGAGAGAGAGAGAGAGAGAGAGAGAGAGAGAGAGGAACAGAATTCTTATTTAAAACATAGATGAGAAAGGAATTAAAGTATCCAAATTCAGATAGCTCAAAGAGTTCAAAGTAAACCCAAATAGATGCACACTAAGTCATGAAGTATCATTAAAATGGCAAAAGGAAAAAAAAGATAATCATAACATCATCAAGAAAATAAAAGTACAGTATGGCCCCCAGACAAACAAACAAAATCAAAGAAAAGTTTCACATATTAGTAAATCCCCAAACAACTATAAGCATATTTCTGAACTCACACTCTACATTCCAGAAGAGAGTGACCTAATATAGACAAACGATGAATGGAAAAGAATACCAGTCGAGGATACCATACCCTGCTAGGTTATCACTTAGATATGAATGCAGACTAGAGAACTTTTTAGAAATATAACTGTAACACTGTAGCACTGTCCTGTCCTCCTGTTGTTCATCAGTTTGCTTGAGCGGGCACCAGTAACATCTCCATTGTGAGACTTGCCCTTACTGTTTTTGGCATATCGAATATGCCACAGGGAGCTTGCCAGGCCCTGCTGTGAGGCGGGATAGTCTCGGTAGCTTGCAGGGCTCTCCAAGAGGGACGGAGGAATCGAACTCGGGTCGGCCTCATGCAAGGCAAACGCCCTACCTGCTGTGCTATCGCTCCAGCCCAGAAATAACCACCAAACTGGCCTTCCAAGAAATACTTTGGGGATTTCTTCAAAGTAAAATATTTCCACTTAGAAGTAGCAAGATGCCTGAAAAATAAAATATGGGAGAGAAAGAGAATAAATAATGGGAAATCACTATTTTCATGCTTTGTCACACCTTGTTTTTGACTAGAAGTCTCGAGCGGACGGCTCCAGGTAGACCCATCAATAGGCTGATGCAAAGAGTAAAGTTGAGGGTTTTTTTGTTTGTTTGTTTGTTTGTTTTAGTTTTTTGTTTGGGGGCCACATCCAGCAATGCTCAGGAGTTACTTCTGGCTCTGCACTAAGGAATCACTCCTTGAGGGCTTAGAAGACCTGTCAGGGATAGAACTCAGGTTGGCTGCGTGCTAGGTAACTTCTTCCCTGCTATACTATTGCTCTGGCCCATAATATTGAGTTTTCTATCCAGAAAAGTGCTTCTACATTTGTTAAACCTTCATCCTCACATTTTTTTGAGTAAAATGACCAGAAAATTGTTTCAAGATAAAATAAACTGTATGAAAATTTTACAAAACCTTTAAGTATTTTGTGAATCTAAGAGAAATAGAAGATACCCTTTCTTTTCCTTCTGAATCTCAGAGGAAGCCTCTTTGTCCCACTAAAGCCAGTGGAAGAGCAGGTGCCATTAATGTGGGACTTTGAAAGCATCTCAAGAGAAGTCTTCTCAGTGTGTGTGCATTTGCAAACTGAGCACTCCTGTTGGGTAAATTATATTCAATAAGTAGTACCTTACCCATATTCTTCCCAACGTTGTTCTTTGTATATTGCTGTTTTGTAGTGTAATGCGTCGCTAAATAAATTGGGAAATGCTGGACTTGAGAGAGAGAGAGAGAGAGAGAGAGAGAGAGAGAGACTAATAAAGTCCTTGATATGCTAATATGCTTTAAGGCTTTTCCGAAGAGAACAGTATTTTCTAAATGTATACTTATGGAACTATGGTGAGGAGCATCTCACTGGGTTCTGTGGAAGGCTCTTGGCGGTTTCTGCCTTCTGCTTTTTTCCCAGAGAGACAGGATGGCAACTGGTCTTTTTGCCCAACCCACCCACAGGCTGGTCCTGGACAGCATTGATCTCAGCAGGGAGCCCATTTCTCAGAGTTGCAAAAGACTAGTGTCTACCCTGGTCCCAGGGAAGAGAAAGTCCTGGGTAAAGGCTATATCTGAGTTAGTGAAGGAAAGTGCATGTATGTGTGTGTGTGTGTGTGTGTGGTGGGTGGCGTTAAGGGGCAGGGTGAGCCCCTCTCTGACTTTCAGAGCTGAGCTGCCTCTTCCCAACTTTGCCCTGGAGAAAACTTTTCATCTCCTTGAGCTTCATAATCCTCATTTTTAAATAAGGGTGACAGTCACCAAATCAGTGGACTGCCACCGTGGCTCATTAACAGATCTGAAAGCATTCAGCACAGTTCTCAGCTGATAGTATGTGGGGAACTTTTAGAAAGCACGGCTGGTGGCTGGTGTCTTTGTATCTCTGTATACTGATTGATATGTTTGGCACAATGCTGGCACAGAGTCAGGCACAAAGTTTTCCCTGAATGAAGAGACAACCCCAACTAGAGGTTGCAAATATAAATGTTTCTCAGTAAGGCTAATTTAAGAGTGTATGTGTGTGTGTCTGTGTGTGTGTGTGTGTGAGAGAGAGAGAGAGAGAGAGAAAGAGAGAGAGAGGGGAGAGGAGATATATAGAGAGAGAGAGGAGAGGAGATATAGACAGGCAAACACAAAGAGACAAAGAGAGACACAGAGACAGAGACTGAGATAGTAAATAATAAAATAGTGGAGTGATAATCTTTAATAGTGAAGGTATCTTCTGTGGGGAGAATGACCAGAGAGAATTGTGGGGGTTTTGCATGTTTCTGAAAATGGCATACAAATCAGACAGTGCAACATTATCCAAGATGCTGTGTTTTAAAAAGAGAGTATGATCCACAATAGCTGTTGCAACTGTTTTCATAGTCACTGGGAGTTCATGAAAAGGGGATGGAAACTGAGGGCTTTGCCGGTTGAACTTCTCTGCAGGGCTGGCCAAGCACTGGTAGATGCGCTTCAGAGTAACAAGCTGCTTAACCCATGCTGGAGTTTGGGTTATGCTTTCTTTTTTTTATTTCCCTGTATCATTTCTTCTTTGTAGATAAAATCGGAATGGAAGGCTACAGACATGAACTGCAAGTGAAATAACCTTGAGAAGAGGCTGCTCTTGTTGAAACTTACCATCTCCCTGTTGCTATGGTTACCTCCAGCAGGTCGCCCAGTGAGAATGGCTCTGTCCTCAGCAACGAATCAGGGAAGCCCAGCACCGGAAGGCGCTCTCCCCAGAATGTAATGGCACAGCAGAAAGTGACAAAGGAGGAGGCCCGGAAGAGAAATGGTGAGACTCCAACCCTGCCAAGCACCAGCCCCGAACCCAACCCACACATGCTTGCGTCCCCGCAAATGCATGCTGAGTGCCCACACTCACCACCACTCCCCTCCAGCCCTGCCCTCTTTTGTATCCTATGAAGGCCTGGAGTCCCGCCCATCCTCCTGGGGTACCCTCAGCCCCACCCCGTTCTCCGAACCACTGTGTCTCCCTCTTTCTAAGTCCTGCCCATAATTATGAAATTGTGCCCCACCTTTGAAAATCCATCCGCAGGAAGAACTGGCATTTGCTTAGTAATTTTTCTCATTCCTGGGCGAGTGGACATGCTTTCTAGCTCTGGGCTCACTACAGGAGTTGGTCTCCTAAACGCTGCTTAACTTGGAGATAAGCAGCATTTTCTTGCCTTGACTCCCTTGAGCAATTTCAGGGGTTCAGTTTCAGTGCTTATGAGCCCAGGGACTGCAAATTCACCTCTCCTCAGAAAAGAACACAGTGATCTATTGTCTTAGTTAAAAACAGACTTTGCTAACTGGGCTGTACCCTGATTCTCCAGGGAAATGGAACCATTTCACTTCTTTCTCACAGTCTTTTACTTTCTTGAGGGTTGGGGGTTATTTATGTGTGAGGATAGTCTTGTGGGGTGGTGACACTTGTAGAGAGCACATTGGTGGGACATCAGGGTCCACTCCTCCCTCTTCCCATGCCAGCTTTGTTCTTATCTTCACTTGTTTGGTGCTTGCACGTGGGTTACTGCAGCCCAGATTCAAGTACCTGCTACAGCCACTCAGATCAGGATATATTCCTTGTGGAGTTCCAACAGACAGGTCTGAAGATAAGGCAAACAATCTGGCACGTTGGGAGACCCGAGAGATAGTACAGCAGGCAAGGCACTTGCCTTGCAGGTAGCTGACCTGGGTTCAATTCCCAGCATCCCATATGGTCCCTCAAGCCTACCAGGAGTGATCCCTGAACACAGAGCCAGGAATAAACCCTGAGCACTTCCAGGTGTATTTTCTCCTCACTCCCCCTTGAAAACAAACACTGTGGAACTCTGGTTAGGAATGTGAAAAAAATAGGATTCAGGGACTCTCTCAGGCGGTTAGCAGCAGAATATCCTGTTCTGTTTGTTTGGAGGCCATTCCCAGCGGTATTCAGAAGAAACTTCCAGCTCTGTACACAGGGAAAGCAAACTCTGCCTAAAAGCCATGCGCTGCTATAGATGTCTGGTCTCCTGCAACAAAGCTCTCTCAATCTCTTCTTCCCTTCCTCCCTCTCTCAGTCTCTCTCTCTCTCTCCCTCCCTCACTCCCTCCCCGCCTTCTCTCTCCCCCACCCCCCCACCCCCCGCCAATATGATTTTTTGGATTTGTTTTCAAATGTTATCTTTTTTTTTTTTACTCCCAAAGTACAAAGTACAGAAAATAAATAATGGCACAATGGATTTGTCTTCTGCAGGGATATGGTTCCCGTTTCCGTTTCCAGCCATTATGCAATGTACTTATTTAAGCTTTTAATCTGATTTGACTCTTGAGTTTTTATTTCCGCTGAATTCCCTATACTGTGGTACTTTCCATACCCAGGTTGAAGGTGTGTGGTTTTGCCTGAATCAATGCCCTACTTGGCACAAGCAAGAACCCTGCCAACCAGCTGTCTGCCAGTCCAGCGCATGACATAAGGCCAGAGGAGCTGACTTGGGAGGGGCAAAAGGAAGCAGTAGTGGACACAATAGTGGACAGTGTCACTAGAGGGGAAGGTTGTTTTACACCTAGCCAAGAGGCCCTTCCTACCCCTTCCCATCCTCCCCTTACCCCCCTTCTGGCCTCTCTCCCTTTATGTATTTTTTAGAAATACACAGTCAAGTCAAAGTCTATCCTTTCAGGTGCCCAGCACTCCCCTAGTCCTCCAACAACATGCAATAACACAGTGTGTATTTTTCTTGAGCCTTTGAAATATTTGTATGAAAGATACGCTCATTTTTTTTCAACTTGGTATATTGCTTTGCTTTAATTTATACAATGGGATCAAAGTACATATCATTCTGTGCTCTTTTCCTTGCTTGAAACCATGCGATATACAGACTCCTTTCTCAGTCATTTCAGTCGTTTCAAAATTACAGGAACAACAGGCTAGAACAGAGGGGCTATTGGCAAGAGCGCAGTTTAAGTTGGGGAGCACATCTAATCAGCACAAGCAGTAAGAGCAAACTTCCGGGGGAGGCCGTGTGGGAGATGCGTCTGGTTTTATTTAGAGTCAGGGTGATAAAACAGCTTAAACATGCACATTGTAGTTTTTCAGGAAACTCAAGCGTATGGTGGAGGGAAATTGGTGGGCGGGCAGAGCAGAACATACAGTGGGCGTGTGACACGTGTGTCATAAATGGCAGAGAGCGCTACCATGTGTGTTATAGTATGATAATGTGAAAAGTGGTCAAGGGTGAGAAGAACCCCATGGCACAGCCTCTGTTGAACAGTAAGAGGTCGAGACTCATCGTCCCCACCATGGTATCCAGGTAGCTCTGCACTGGCCCAATCAAAACCAAAAGAATGTAACTAGGTGGGGTTGGAGGTAGTTCACATGCTAGGGAGGAAGCATGCCTAGCATGTGCCCAGCCCGGTTTGATTCTCAGCACCTCATGGTCCCTCAAACATCACTGAGTGTCTCCTTGGAGGTCCCCAAGCACTGCTGGGCATGCCCCCTCCTCCCCACAGGTTTCCTTGGTCTGGACTGGCAAGTATCCCCATGCCCCCAAATAACGCAACTCGCTGGCTTCTCCCAGAGTTGTCTCCTCCTCCACATTGCAATCCTCAGGCCAATCTATTTTGCTTTCTTAATCCTTTCTAAACATTGTAGATCAAGAGAAGGGACAACATGTTGCAGAAAGTTATGGGTATTTAATACACATTTTTTAAGGGATTCCTTTCCTCTGCCCCTACATTTAGTCTATGAAAGACGAAAGAGTGTGCAAGGGGCGGAGGAGGGAGACAATTCTGGATCCTGTCACCCCACATCTCAGACTGGTCAGAAACTGACCTGCTCTCAGTGTTCCTGGTGACTGTCCCATCCAGCCTTTCCACCCTTCTGCTTGCGTCGTTATCCTGTTTAGAGTGCCATGCGTGTTGAAATATCAGGTTCAGAAATAAGAGTCCCATGAATAAAATGCAGTTACTGGACCAGGTCAAAGTTTTTGTTTGCTTTATTAAAAAAGCACCCCCTTTTCTGGGCTTAAAGTGTTTCATTGCATTTATTTTTGCCAAGAGCAAACTCAGTTATTTTCACAGTTGGTTGATTTGTTTCGCCACAGATTTCTTTTCAGTGAGGTTTCAATTTGAAGTTTTTGAATAGAAATGAAAGGTTCAGGGCTGGGAAGATAATACGGCAGGTAGGGCGCTTGCTTTGTGTGTGGCTGTCCAAGGTTCAGTCCCCAACATTCCACATGGGCACGCTGAGCACCACCAGGAATGATCCCTGAGCACAGAGCCAGGAGTTAGCCCTGAGAACCACTGGGTGTGGCTCTAAAACAAAAATCAGAAACAAAACCCAAACACCAGAATGATAGGACTAAGTCATTAATGTCATATTCAAAAGTTGCCAGCGCACATGAGAATTCTACACTGGATATTCTAGGCCTTTTTTATTTTAATCAAAGGAAGGTTTCCAATTTATTCTAATACTGTTAGCATTTACCAAAAACAATCAATACAGTTTTTTTTTTTTTTGCTTTTTTGGGTCACACGCAGCGATGCACAGGGGTTACTCCTGGCTCTGCAGTCAGGAGTTATTCCTGGCGGTGCTCAAGGGACTATATGGGATGCTGGGAATCGAACCCGGGTCAGTCACGTGCAAGGCAAACGCCCTACCCGCTGTGCTATCTCTCCAGCCCCACAATAGAGTATTTTTAATGTTAGGGCTATGAACCGAAGGAAGGAAGGAAGAAAATAGCGCTGAATAGAATAGTGGAGAAAAAAAAATAGTCATCACATCAGCAACTTACACAAAGTATCTTATTGTGTAATGTGGCTTCTGAAACTAGATTCTTCTTTTGGTACAAAAAAATTCTGATATTGTGGTTTTATGGCTCAGTATCCATGTTCTGCTCACATGACTAATAAATGATTATGTTCCAAGCATCTTGTTTTTCACCAGGCTAGTTCTAACTATAATTTCTAATTTCTCCTCTTTGTGAAAAGAAGAACTTTTCTATTTTATTATTTTGGGGCTAGACCCAATGATTCTCAGTGGTTATACCTGCCTCTGCACTCAGGAATTACTTCTGGTGGTGCTCAGGGCACTATATGGGATGTCATGGATTGAACCATGGTCAGGCATATGCTAATCCTACCCGCCTACCTGCTTTACTATCTATTGATCAGGCTGGGAAAGAACTTTTTTTTTTTTTGGCTTTTTGGGTCACACCCAGTGATGCTCAGGGGTTACTCCTGGCTCTGTACTCAGGAATTACCCCTAGCGGTGCTCAGGGGACCATATGGGATGCTGGGAATTGAACCTAGGTAGGCTGTGTGCAAAGCATGCAAGGCAAATGCCCTACCCGCTGTGCTATTGCTCCAGCCCCAGAAGAACTTTTTTTAAGTTAATTTTTTTTGTTCACACCCAGCAATGCTCAGGAGCTATTTTTGGTTCTGCACTCAGGAATTACTCCTGACAGTGCTTGGGAGGTCAGATGGGATGCTGGTGATCAAACCCAGGCTGCTGTACTGTTGCACCAGCCCAAGAAGATCTTTAAAATTCAACTTTTTCCTAAATACCACTTAATTGTTTGTTTGTTTGGGGAGCCAGACCTAACTGGTTCAGGGCTTATTCCTAGCTCTGTCCTCAGGAATGACTCCTGGTGGTGCTCTGAGGATAATAGGCGGTGCTGGAACTCAAACCTGGGTCTGCTTTGTACAAGCAAGCATCTTAACTCCTGTACCATTCCTTCTGCCCAGAAAGAATAACTTTAAAGGAAAGACAAGATCTCTCTAGCAGCGTGGCTGGTGTGGGTCCCTGCAGCTTGGCAGCCTCATTGGTTACCATAGCTACATGGCAGTTTTAGAGTGTGTTATAAGAGGAGATAGGAAAGGTAGATGTGAGAGCTAGGACTCTGAAAGCAAACAGAACTTAAGCACTGACACCAAAACTAATGTTTCTCCTTAGAGTGTTCTCTAGAAAGGTGTGAAAATGATGTTCCAACTGAAAAAATAAAACATATATTTGTGTGTTCAGCCATTCAGGAGCAAAAGCCTTCAGGGCCTTTAGGGAGTACATTTCTTTAAGTCACTAAGAGATGTCCCAGGCAGAGTTCAGGTTGAGCAGAATTTACCTCCTGGGAGTGGTGGTTGGTTGGGCAGGAGGAAGCCATGAACCACTGTTCCTAGGACCAATTCTACTGTCTTGCCAGGGGGTCTGGAGACTTTGTCAGAGATCTGAGTTCAAAACCAGTTTCAGTCTTTACTCTTTCTCTGTCTTCCCAGTGTGATGAAAACTTGCTTATTATTTGATGAGGAGCCCCAGAGGGCAAGGATTCTAGTTGCAGATTATTTTCCTTTGAGTTTTAATAAAATCCCCCCAAAAGAGCATGTTTTGTTGAAGAGCATTGTCTGCCTCAAGTGAGGGAGTTCTCTGCATGCCAATACATGAGGAAATGAAATCTCCCTTTCCACCTGTTTTATGGAGGTTAAAACCTACATTTGCAAATATGACATAATGAGATCTGGGCAGGTTTTTGGTGGCTTTTACTGTGATAATGAGATGGTATCTAGGATATTACCTCAGTCTAACTGTGACCCTTTATTTCTTCAAACTTTTATCTTTAGGGACTAATTGTTCATTAAATATTCCCATAAACCTTTTATACTCATACAACATTTGAAGCTATTAATATTTAATGTAATGCCTTTTCATTTTCCATACAGTGGTTTTAAGGGGGAAGATAACTATTTCTCTCATAAAGAAACCTAGAAAAGTTATTGTGCAAATCTGAATTTGACTTTCAAGGGTGAAGATGAAAGACAGCAGTATTTTGTAGAATTTTTAGGATGTCCCTTCCTGTCTTATTATGGTTATACTTCTCCCTGCTCACCTGTCCAAGTCAAGCTCAGAAGTAATAAAAACATTAAATACCATCTCTTCTCCCTCAGAATGGTTTGCTGATAGCGCCTTAACTTCTTCATGTTTGCCTGTTCTAAAGGTACTAACAGCATTTCCTTTTCTTTTTTTTTTTTTTTAGTGAAACACCATGAGGTACAGTTGTAGATATACAATTTTAGCATTTCCTTTTCTAAATCAAGAAATTTTAGTCATTCCCTCATTCATTCATTCATTCATTTGACAAATCCATATAGAAAGTCAATAAATGACATGTAAAATGTGTTAAAGGTAATTTACATCAGTCTTTACAATGATGAGCAAAAATGATGGAGTTTATATTCTGGAGCGATAGCACAGCGGGTAGGGCGTTCGCCTTACAAGCGGCCAACATGGCCGACCCGAGTTCGATTCCTCCGCCCCTCTCGGAGAGCCCGGCAAGCTACCGAGAGAGAGTATTCGATATGCCAGACACAGTAACAACAAAGTCTCCAATGGAGACGTTACTGGGCCCGCTCGAGCAAATCGACGATCAACGGGAGGGCCTTTACCTTTTTACCTTATATTCTAGTGTCAATAGTGGGGCAGATTAAAAGAGCAAAGTTGACCCTGAGCAACTGGAGTATGATCTGCATGATCAGGATTTACTTGAAAACAGGTGATGTACGCTCACAGTGTTGACAAATGCAACACAATATTGTACAGAAGCTTTCTCTTTCTTATAATTTTCTCAAATATTTTTCTTTCTCCAGCTTCTTTTATTGCAAGAATATAGGATAGACGATATCTAGAGTGCAAAATATGTGTTAATTAAGTGCATTATCTGCAAGGTTGCCTGTCACAGCAGGCAGTTAAGTTTGGGGAAAATCAGAAGTTTCATTCAGACTTTCAACTCTGAAGGGTCAACTCTCTGTTGACACTATGTCAACAGTCAACAGTGAACTAATGAATAGTGATAAGTGCTCTGAGAAACCTATAATAAGGAAATCAGGGAGGTTGTCTTAGATTAGGAGTTATAGAATCTTTTTCAAACTTCAATTTGAACAATAAAATAATAACTGGGCATTTAAAGTTCTGTGACATGAATTCCCAAAGGGGCCAGTGAGATAGCTCAAAAGGGTTGAGTGCATGTCTTATAGGTATCCCCTGCTCCACATGATCCCCTGAGCACCCAGGGGATAGCTCCCTTGCAGTACTGGGCATGCTCCAAACTACAAAAAATAAAATAGCATCCCTAGTGGAGAGAACAGATAATATGAATTTCCTAAGTGGGAATAAACAAAGTGTGTTCCAAGTGACCATGTGGGACCAGTGTGTAAAAATGTAGTGGCCAGGCCACATCTGACAAGCCCTTGTAGGGCAAAGACTCTGGGTTTTATTCTGAGGGAGCTGAAGCCTCCAGGGTCTCTTATGAAAGGAGTACCCTGATCTAGCTACCTTAGGAAAAGGTACTCCATCCTGGTTGCTGGCCAAAGAGATGTTTTAGGGGTAAGATGACAAAAATAAAAGCTTGGAAGAGTGAATGGTTGTTGAAGAGATGAGTTACTTACCGCTGGGTAACACATTACTTGGACACTTCACAATCTAAAATACCTGTCAGGAATTCATGCTTGGTTTAGCAAGGTAGTTCTGCTCAGAGTAAATCAAAAGATTGTAGTCAAGTTGTTCACTTAGCAGTAATCATTAAGTGACCTGATCAGGCCTACACAACTAAATACAAGACATCGCATCACCAAGCTATTGGCAGGAGTCTTTTCTTACTGTAAGGATTTCTTCCTACAGCTGCCCAAGCATCCTCAGAACATATCAATTGACTTTCCCTAGAGTAATGATCTTGTGTTGGAAATAACACACCATCTGCACATTCCTCTTCATCAGTTCTATTCATTGTGGCAGTGACTGTCAGGAGGTGAGAATTACTGGGTGCCATCTTGGGAGCTGGTTCCTTTAAATGCCTTCATACCAGTTGTCCAGTTGGAATTAAGTACTGAGAAGACCCAAGTTGGTCAACAAAACTCCATTATAAAAAGATAACAAATAAATTAGTTAATAAATAAAAAAGATATAGGATCTTGTAATCCATCTAATTAGAGATTCTCCTCTGTCATCAGCTGCTTGGTGGCTTGCTATTTGCAATTTAGTCCAAAGAACCCCGAAATACTCCAATTAGAACTCATTGTTAGACTCTGAGATGTTTGAGCCACATGGTAAAATAACAATTTACTCAGTTTAATTTGACAAATCTTCTGTGATTATGGTAAGTAACAGAATGCGACAAACTGGTGCTTCTCAATAATTTAAATAACATTCCAATCTCTTGAGCAGATAGGAGGAAAGATGAATACACTTCTATTACATTCATGTTTTATAGAAAACCTATTTTCCTCCTAAATTGCCTACCAGCATAGCTGTTTGAACAGGCTTAATTTATCTCTTGCAGAGCCATACTCAATATATTGTCATTCTCAGGGTTTCTTACTGGGAATAGTCTTTAAGAACCTGTAAATCAGTTAGCTTCCACCAGCCCTGAAACTTCTGTCAGCTTAGTTATGAAAGCACAGGGCAAGCTGGTGTCTTCCGGCAATCACAGCAGAATTATCTGTCAGAAGGGAGAATTAATTTAACCGAGCATAGGTGGCAATCACTCTATTTAATTAGAGGAATTGTCTGCAACTTTCAATTAGTTTCTCTGGTGGTTATTTTGCAGCCCTTTTCTTGTTTTAAACAAATGAAAGAAACCCAAACCCCCTTCATTGGAGAAGCAGCCTTGGAAATGGAAAACACTTAAAGTGTCAGTGGCAATTACTGGGACGAGCTGACCTGGGGAGACAGCATGTGGTGCAAAACTTGGTGACTTCGATGATAGAGACCAGAATGTAGTTGATCCTGGTGGGTTCCCAAGTGACATATATGAAGTGAGGATCCACCTCTGACACCAGGAACTGCTAGGGAAATCTAGGATTGTGAGCCTTGTTCCTTTCAAGAAAGCCAAGTCAGTCGTACAATTTGCTTTGGGTTCTTGCCTTTCTCTCAAAAAAGAATTTCAGGAGAAGATGAGGTGTGAAGTAAAACAAACAAACAAACAAAAAAAACAGGCAGGTTTTATTGATGAAGTGGGGGTTTGGGTGTGGGAGGGAGAGAAAGAAAGAGAGAGAGAGAGAGAGAGAGAGAGAGAGAGAGAGAGAGAGAGAGAGAGAAAGAGAGAATAATGCATTCAAGAGAGAACACGGGCTTCTCCAAAGGCAGAGAAAGCCCCAGTACACACCACAGCATTAAAGTATGAAGGTATGAAAGTACACATTTCAAGAGGGGAGATGCAGGTGACACATGTCCTCATGCACTGCATGCATGCTCGGCATCAACACATGGGCACAAGCAGCACATGGGCTCAGGCAGCATATGTGAACACTTCCTTTATTCAAGTTGCCTTTTGTAAAGTTTCTCCCAAGCTGCCCCACATGGGGTTTTCTACCTGGGTAAGAGTCCATTGCCATCGTGGGTTGCTGAGGGCTAGAGCTGGGAGCAGTTGGTGTTGTTCTTTGCTATTGTTTTCTGACCTTTGTTCCTGCTGAAGTTCAGCCTTCCCTGGGCCTGTGCTGGTGCCAGGTAAAGGTTTTATCAGGCCTCAGTTCCTCTGTCCTCAAGGTGGGTCCTGATAGCTTAGGACAGTTGGTTTTCTTACTTCCCAAGAACTCATAGCCATAGGGCGCCCTTCCCTCTTTATCTGCCTGCTTGATTCACAGTTTTTCTGTTGATTGTCCTATTTTAAGATTTGCTGATAGATGATAGATTTGGCCAAACTATTTTTCCCATGTTCTGATTCCAAAGGGGGTGGGTGGAGACTTTAGCCCCCACGCCTACCCAGTGCATTTTTGTCAGTTTTGAAAAAATGGTTTTTAGGGGCTGGAGCAATAGCACAATAGGTAGGGCATTTGCCTTGCACGAAGCCAACCTGGGTTCGATTCCCAGCATCCCATAGGGTCCCCTGAGCACCACCAGTGATAATTCCTGAGTGCAGAGTCAGGAGTAACCCCTGTGTATCGCTGGGTGTGACACACACACAAAAAAAAAAAAGGAAGAAAGAAAAAGAATGGTTTTTACCGTTTACAGTCTACCTTTTACTGTTTACAGTCTCCCTCCTTTTAGTTTCATCCTTTCCCATAGGAAGGCAGTGGAAGGAGGGGTGGGGGGTGGCGGGGGAAGAAGGGAGGGAGAGAAAGAAAGTGCCTGACACAGAGCCATAGAGGCAGGCTGGGGGAGAGGTGGTGGTAGGAGGGAAACTGGGGTCATTGGTGGTCAGAAATGTGCACTGGTGGAGGGATGGGTGTTGGACCATTGGATGACTGAAACTGATCATGAACAGCTTTGTAACTTTGTAACGCAGTGACTCAATTAAAAAAATTAAAATTAAAAAAAAGGCATTAGAAGGATCACATCACCCTTACGTTTAGAGGAATCCTGGAAGAGTGGTGAGCCCCAGGCACAGCTCTTGTTCCCCAAGGTCCTTTAGAATAAAGTAACATCCTTAGACTGTGTGTCTTACATAATTTCCTCCCTGGATGGGGTTCTCTCATCATAAAATCAATGTGTTTATATGCTTCAGTGCCAGCCAGTGATGACGAGGAAGGAGTAGTTCGTTTTGACAACGGCAAAGCCACCGCTGAGCCCTTCGACGCAACTTCTGGATCAGTGCAGCTCATCGCTGTAAAACCCACAGCCCTCCCGGTGGTGCACCCCACTTCAGACAGGAGCCAGGAACCTGCAGTCCTCAATGGTGAGGTGAGCCCCCTGAGGGCCCTGGGAGAGAGCCCCCCCTCCCATCGCAGACCAAGCCTCAGAGAACTGGACTCCGCAGCCACGCCTGGGAATACTGAGTGCCAGTCGCCTTCAGGTGTTTGGGATTCTGGGGTCATTTTTACGTGGGCATGCACAGGTGTCAGCAGAATATAATATAGCAGGTCAGGGGCCGTAGCAATAGTACAGCAGGTAGGACAATTACTTTGCACACGGCTGACCTGGGTTCAATCCCTGGAATCCCGTATGGTTCCCCCCAAGCACCGCCAAGAGCAATTCCTGAGTGCAGAGTCAGAAGTAACCCCTGAGCATCGCTGGGTGTGACCCATATATATAGCAAGTCATTCTTATCTGAAAACAGGTGTTTGGGTGATGTTTTCAGGGCATTTTATATCTTTATTAGTAAACTCATCTGGGGACATTTTCAAAACTGTAGATAGGAAGAGAATACAAAAATAATGATTCTCTTTCCTCCTCCTGCTCTTCCTCCTCCTCCTTCTTCCTCTTTCTTCTTCCTTCTTTCTCCTTTCCTCTTCATCTTCCTCCTTTTCCTTCCTCTCTTTTATAGACACACACACAAATCTTTTACTTTCCTTGATAACATTTCTAAATTATTCATTGTGGGATGTCAGTTGAAGTGGGGATGGAAGAGCCTTAACAGAAAGAAATCTGGGGAAGATATTGTCATGAAGAGGGATGCAAGACATGTATAGGCTTTGACATGACTTTTACTCCTAAGAGAAAGCTTGAAACATCCTTCTGCCTGGTTCTAGGAGGATATCAACAATATTATAATGCTAAGAGTTTGGAAAGGACTTGTAACATATCCTGGAAAATGATGATTTCACAGTAGAAAACTGATGGGTGAGTGGTGGTTCCATGCTGAGACCACTCTCCGCACACCTGAAGGCACCAGCAGAGGAACAAAGGCAAGCGGGTCCTGGGGCTGAGATCTCCAAGCCTACTCGGATCGGGGCTGAGCATCCTCCACCCAGATCCTCCGAATTCCAGTAGGCGGGGGTCACACCCACCAACTGGCCCCCTGGCGCCTTGTAATCCCATCAACAGCCAAGACTCAGAGACTATAAAAACCAGCTCCCAGATATCTTATTATGACATTTTATTATCTCATTCCTACTTGGGACAAACTGGCAGGCTACCAAATGTAGCCTGCCCACATGGCAGAGTCTGGCAAACTCCCCGTGGCATACCCAATATGCCAAATACCAGTAACAATGATGGGTCTCATTCTCCTAAAGAGCCTTGAATATAGCACTTTCTTAAAAAATCTCAGGGCTAGGATGAAGGAGACGTTACTGGGACCTGCTCAAGGCAATCGACAAATAACAGGATGGTAGTGATTCGTGATTCGTGAGTGGTGGTTGGATGGATTAATGGTTATTAATGTTGATGGTAGAGGTGGATGGTAGATCGGCAGAGGTAGATCGGTAGGGGACATTAAGCAAACAGTCAGGTAAAAATAATTGGCTATTCCTCCATCTTCCTCAACAGAATGGTCAGAGAGCTGAACATATTTATATTTATAAACCTTTAAGGTCATGCATATGGCCCCTGCAAGTGAACACTTACTTTACAAATTTCTGCACACACACTTACCTATGATTAACCTGCTGTTAATCTGTGTCTATATTGTTTATTTGTTCATACTCTAAGTTTTATTTCCCTACCACAGATCAACGTGTCACAGGTCCATAAACCTGGGCATGTAAACTCACTTGTCATTCTCCCATCCAGGCCATAAGGTAAAAGTCTGTCACAGACCTGACTGGGAGATCCTTAAGTTTTCTGGATATTAACACTGAGTGGTCTAAAGATGTGAGGGATTGAAGCTCGTAAATTTTTATTTAAAAATTTTTTTTTGGTTTTGGTACCACATTCAGAAATGATCAGGGGTTACTTCTTGCTCAGGAATTACTCCTAGAAGTGCTCAGAGGACCAAATGGGATGCCGATGATTGAACCCCGGTCAGCTTTGTGCAAGGCAAGCACCTTCCATGCTGTACTATCTCTCCAGTTACTGAAGTTCATCAATTTTTAAAAGTTTGTGGTCTTTTAGATCACTTTCTGTCCCAAACTTTTCATTTTTTAAACAAAGAAACGGTAGCCTGAGAGATCTCAAAGGGCCTGCTCAAAGCATACAGCAAACAATTGTCACAGTCAGGTTTAGGTCCCCTTGCTTTCTGTCCAAGGTTTCTTCCCTCTCCTTAACTTATCAAAAGAAAAATAGCTTTGCAATTAAAAGTCTGGGCTCTCTGCCACACTATAAGGACTTGATTCCCAGAACTTCTAGTTTCCCCATGATCTCAGGTTCATTTCTCTATGCTCCTGTATCTCCATGGCAAAGTTGGGCTATTTTGAGACCCACATGAGATAAAACACTTTAAACAGTGTTTTATTATCAACCAACCAATGAACAAGGAGTCTTTTTTTACTCTAATTAAATACCATGGTTTACAAAATTGTTCATAATACAGTTGTTTAGAGCATTCAGTGTACCAGCACAAATCCCACTACCAGTAGGACATTTCTTCCATCATTGTCCCCAGTCCCCTACCCAAGCCTACCCCCTTACCAGGTACAAAATATTTTATATTGCTTGTTTCAAATGGCTAATGGTCACTTGATCACTTGACATCTCGTTACCCATTGATTTGCTCGAGTGGGCACCAGTAACATCTCCATTCGTCTCTGTCGCATGCTAGTGTAGCCCAATGGCTAATGGTATTATTGAAAAATGCTTCAGTAAAAGAAATCTTGTGAAAATTGTTATATCTCCCCATGGGGTCATTAAAGTCATGGTCTGAGAATTTACTGAGCTAATTGTTGCTAGCTGAGCCTTCTATATTATTGTTTTTTGAACAAGGAATCTTTAATCTTGTATTTTGTGCCCCTTAGCTCTATCATTTGGTAACATATATGCCAATCACAGCCTCTGAGTATTCCCTTGGGCACAGCTCTGTCACAGGACACACAAGCCTATGAATTAGAGACCTTTGGGGTCCCAGTCACCTCTCTTGATTAGGGCCCCCTGCCTGGTCTAGCTGCCATGTCAGGATCTTTTCATTCCAACCTAGTGATGTGAATCTAATAGGGACAGATTTCAAAAATCTGCTAGTTCCAGCTTGTGACTCCCTTTGTCTGCCAGGCACATCACCTTGTCACATAGACTGTCACATACATATCACAGTTGCTCCTCAATAGCTCTTCCACTAAGAGGCAGGCACTCTGGGAAGCCTTCCTTTATCCCCATTCTAAAGTGAAGACAGAGGCTAGAACGGTAGTACAGCAGGTAGGGCATTTGCCTTGCACACTGCCAACCCGGGTTCAATCTCTGGCATCCCATAAGGGCCCCTGAGCACCACCAGGAGTAATTCCTGAGTGCAGAACCAGAAGTAACCCGTGAGAATTGCTGGCTGTGACCCCAAAGGCACTGTAGCTCTGTAGCACTGTCCTCCTGTTGTCATCAATTTGCTTGAGCAGGCACCAGTAACGTCTCAAAACAAATTGTGAGACTTGTTGTTACTGTTTTTGGCATATCGAATACATCACGGGGAGCTTTCCAGGCTTTGCCATGCAGGCGGAATACTCTCGGTAGCTTGCCAGGCTCTCCAAGTGGGGCGGAGGAATCAAACCCGGGTCGGCCACATGCAAGGCAAATGCCCTACCCTCTATGCTATTGCTCCGGCCCACCCCAAAAGCAAAATAGAATAAATAAGGTGAAGGCAGGTGGGCCGCAAGCTGGACTCTCTGGCAGCAACTCATTTCCCTTCTTGAAAAACCATATCAAATGTTTATAGTTTCATTCTTTTGAACTTGTAGTTCATTTTATGTAAAAAGAACTATAAATTGTTGGGGGAAAACTTGTGTCAGGAGATTCTGGAAAAAAATCTCTAGACTAATTGGGGAGGGTGACCTCGAAAGCCAATTGTAATCGACACAGAGATCAGGAAGTCTCAAGAAAGAAAACAAGTTGTAAACCTGAATAAGTAATAAGCAAATAATAATAACCATAGAAAATATACTTGTAAAGGCACAAAAAACTTTAAGAAGTGATATTAAATTGTCACAGAAAGAGAACAAAGAGCCATTTTTCCTGTCCAGAAATGAATCCTTGTTCCATTTTTGGTAGTTCATGGAATGGCCCTGGTTGGCATTTGGATTGGAAAAGAGCCCTGAACTGTTCTCTGTAATTTGCTTTCTTGTGGCATTTGAAGCAGATTGTCTTATAATTTTCTTCCTTTTTCTCTTAAGGGTAGCTTATTACAGTGAGAAAAAAACAGCATAAATCCAAAGCCATAAATCTTCCTTTATGAATTATAGGACATCCTTTTAAAGAAGGTTGTTTTAAAGAAAACATAACAACACAGAAAGTTCAGAAAATGAGAGAAAAATCACTATAATTTCACTATCCTAAGATAGCATCTGTTTTCATGTTTTCACCTTCTCTTCAAGAATTTGGTTGAACTCATGTGTACTTCAGATTCTTACCCTACATAGACCACTGTGCGTCTTATATCTTAAACATTCATTGTATTTTTCTGGTACACCTATCACTAGATTATATAAGTGTACTGTGAATTAGAAAAATAATCTTCCTTTGTTTACACTTTCCAGGTATTTTTGTTGGTTTGTTTTAGTTTAGAACTTGATTTTGTGTATGTTTCTGGTGGGTCACCCTCCACAGTGCTCAGGGTGTCATCCTGGTCATGCTCATGAGACTATAGGTGTGCCAGGGTTTCTAACCAGGGTCAGCTGTGTGCAAGGCAAGCGCCTTTCTATACTATCTTCCCAACCCCTGTTTTTGATTATTATAAATAATACAATCAACAATTTTACATGATCATTTTTTTAAAAGGGGGGTGGCATTGGGGCCACCCTCAGAAGTGCTCAGGGTCAATTCCTGACTCTGAACTTAAGAATTACTCCTGGTAGTGCTTGAGGAACCATAAGGAATGCAGGGATTAGACCCAAGTCTTCTGCAGGTGTGGCAAGTGCCCTATCCACTGTACTGTCATTCCAGCCTATCACTGTCACTGTCACTGTCACTGTCCTCCTGTTGTTCATCGATTTGCTCAAGCAGGCTCAGTAACATTGAAGCCTGATAAGCTACCCATGACGTATTCTATATACCAGCTCATCACATATGATTTTTAAACCTGTTAGTTTTAAATATCTTTGGACTTTCAAAAGAGTTGCAGTTATACTACAGTTTTCCTATATACTTGTTCCCTAGACACCTCTAATGTGAGTATTTTACCACACTGTAGAGTAAGTGTAAAACCCAGGAAATTATTATGGATATAATACTATTAACTATAATCTGTATAGATATTAACTGTAATCTATTTAATCTATAGATGACAATTGCATTTTACTGACTCTCCTGCTAATGTTTTATTATGTGTATTCCAGAATCCTGGTTGGTATTAAATTCTCTCCTTCAGTTTCTATCTGGAACAGGCCCTTAATCACTCTTTGCAACTATGCTTTGTCTTTATGACCATTACCCTGGAAGAACGTTAGTCATTAATCATGCTGAAAGTCCCTCAGTTTGGGCTTGTCTGATGTTTTCTCAGGATGGAATTGAGGTTATACAGTTTGGGCATAACCACCGGAGTGCAATGCCCATTCATGAGCATTGGCATTTAGGAAGTATTTGATACTGATGTGTCTGATTACTGGTGATGCTAACAGCTCTCAACTTGGAATCTCTTGGAATGTTGCTTTGGGGAAATTGCAGACATGAACTCCTGGCTTAGAGGATATCATGCTAACTTCTCTGTACTGCTTTTTTTCCAGAGAGAACAAGTAAGATTTGTGAAATGCTGCCAGCCTAAAAATGTTATTAGTGCCCAGGTTGGGGAGATCTTGGCAAACGTTAGAAAAAACATGTCCTCCAGTTTCTGTTTCTTCAAATGCAGTAAAAATAAAGCTAAGAAGCAATCTGGTGCCACTGAACAAGTTAGAGCTGGTTTATATCTCACCACTGCATGGATTCATTGCCAGAATACATTACCTAATGAACAGCTTTGCTACTTGCCTGATGGACCAGAACTCTGGGAATTTGAGTATTTGAAAGGAGGCGGTATAGTTTTTCAGACTCACAATGCCTGCTCACTGCATAGATCTTTGACCTGACTTCCATCATACATAACTATCTTTATCAATCAGACACAACTAATCTTGAACCCCATCTTCAGTAAACCCAGGCTTTGGTGTGCATTTCAGATAACCTGCTTCTCAAAGCTGGTGTGTCTTTCTGCTTTTCCTTCCTCTCAAAACAAAATGAGGGCTGGAGAACTTGTAAAGGGCTTACGATGCTTTCTTGTTGCAGTTGACCCAGGTTTGATCCCCAGCACCACATATAGTCCTCTGAGCATAACTAGGAGTTACTCTTGAGCACAGAGCCAGCAATTTCTCCCAGAGTACTCGGTTGTGCCCCTGCTTCACCATTTCCCAAAATTAAAACAAAACTCAAGGAAATGCAGAGTAATTATCACGGGCATGAAGAAGGTGCAGGGATATTCCAAGACAAAATTCTGCAGTGCCAACCTGTTCCCCACACCCCTCCCACCGATGCCTTCTCCTCCCCCCACCCCCATAGGGCTCTCGTGCTGCTCAGTTCAAGCCCTACCCAAGTGCTTCCATCTCAATGCATTGAGCTCTTGAGCTGTTCATTTTCTTGCCTCTCCTCTGAGTCAACTTCTCTCTCCCTTAGGTTTAAATATAAATTAACCCTACACAGCCCACGTTAAACACTAATGCTTTACTGTCAGTTTATATCCAGCTGTGTTGTAAGCACACCAGAAGTGCATGTAATCTCATGCAATCCTAACAACAGCCAGGACTGCCTTAGTAATGGAGAGATGTTCTGAGAAATGCATCCAGAGACAAATTCACCACTGGGCAAAGATCATGCAGTGCAATTATACACACGACACCTGTATATGGTGACCACCAACATTTTTGTATGTGGTTTGTTGTTGACTGAAATGTCATTACACAGTGTAATGTATTCATTTTTCTTTTCAACTCCCTCAGACTGAGAGGAACTGAGGCACAGAAAATTTAAGTAATGTATCTAAAGTCACTCAGCTCAAAAAAGCCAAGGCAGGGCTTAAATCCCAGGCAGTTGGTCTGGAGGATCAGAATGTGGCACAGAGGTAGAGGACATGTCCAGAATGTGTAAGATTCCAGAGTTCCAAGTCTCAGAACTAATAAATAAATAAATTGCACCAGACAATTGGTCTGGGTCCAGAACCTACACCCTTTGCCAATGTTTTATGTTGTTTCATCATTAAGAGGTGAATGACTAAAAGCAACAGACTAATCCTCCCCAGAAGTGCAGAAGTGTTTGCCCAAGTCAACTCTGTTGCACATTTCAGTAGGAGTTGGAGAAGGGAGACAGAGAAATAATATAGTGGGTAGGGTGCTTGCCTTGCATGTAGCCAACCGGGTTTGATCCCTGGCATCACAATGGTCTCCTAAATCCACCAGGAGTGATTCCTGAATGCAGAGCTAGGAGTTTGATCCCCAGCAACACATATGGTCCTCTGAGCATAACCAGGAGTTACTCTTGAGCACAGAGCCAGCAATTTTCCCCTGAGTACTCAGTTGTGCCCTTGTTCCGCCAACAGTGCTCAAGTGAGCCCTGAGCACTTCTGACTGTGTCCTAAAAACAAAACAACCTAAAAAACAATTGGGGACAGTGAGGCCTGAGAGACAGTACAGGGCTTAAGATGCTTGCACATGGCTGGCCCTAGTTTGATCTCTGTCGTCACATATGGTCGTTTGAACCCTGCCAGGAATGATCCCTGAGCATAGGACCAGGAGTAAGTTCTGAGCACCTCCGGGTGTTTCCCAGACCCTCCCTTCACCCCCATCGAAAGAGTGGGGGCTGAATGAGACTGCTTTAATTGGCTTAAAAAGGAGATACTGCCCCAATGTTTCTTGGAAATGAATTTATCTTGGATGGGAATCCTAAACCTATACTCACCTGTGACACCTGGAGAAAGGGGAACAGATGAGTGCTCTTATCACATGGGCCTTGCCTTGATTTCCTTGAAGTCTTGACCTTCTAACAGATTTCAAGTTAATCATTCAAACAGAGAAACTTTAAGAAGAAAAAGAGCTTTAATTTAAAGCAAAGTGTCTTAACTGAAGGCTATATGGCCCCCAGTAGACCCCAGGTTATTCCAAGGAGGTAATAGCAAAATCATATTAGTGGGGGACCATGGAATAAACTAGGGGCCCAAAGGTAGGAGGGGGACTACAGAAAAGAAACAAGGTCAGACGGGGTCACGGTAAGAAAAAGGTTATGAAAGCTATGGTACATAGACAAAATGGAATACTACACAGCCATTAGAAAGATGAAGTCATGAAATTTGCTGATACCTAGATGGATCTGGAGAGTATCATACTGAATGAAATGAGTCAGAGGGACAGGGACAGACACAGAATGATTGCACTCATTTGTGGGATATAAAGAAACATAGTAGGAGAATAATGCCCAAGAAAAATAGAAATGAAAGTGGGAGAACTGGTCCTTAGTAGGAAATTTACAAAGGGGGATAAGGGGATTAGGACAGGGAGGGGACCACTATGACAGTGATAGGGGACTTGGTCACTTTGGACAAGGCCTGGGTGCTGAAAGGAGGTAAAGTGATATGCATGATACCCTTTCAGTAACAATGCTGCAAACCACAGTGTCTAAAAGGAAAAGGGGGGAAAGTCCCTGCCATAGAGGCATCCTGGGGAGAGGGAGGGAAACTGGGGACATTGGTAGGAGGAAACTGACACTGATGAAGTGATTGGAGCTCAAACATTGTACTTAAGCATGAATAATTTTGTAACTTTGTGATTTAGGATGATTCCATAATTTTTTTAGAAGAAAGAAACATTTAGAATGCCTGGTCTAAAGCATTATGAACAGTGTGTCCAAGAGGCCAGATTCATGGCTCTGATTGGTCAGAATCTTTCAACACTCAGGGCTTTTCCCTGGCTTTGTACTCAGGGGTCACTCCTGACAGGGTTCAGGGGACCATAGTGGTGCCAGGGATTGAACCTGGGCCAGCTGCATGCAAGATCAGTGCATTACCCACTGCACTATCTCTCCTGCCCAAGCTTTTCTTTTTTTCTTGAAATTTATTTTTATTAAGACACCGTGGTTTGCAGGGCTGTTCATAATAGAGTTGTTTCAGACTACAGTGTTCCAACATCAGTCCTTCGACCAGTGTGACCTTCCCTCCACCAGTGTCCTCAGGTTCCCTCCCACCTCTCAGCCTGCCCCCTTGGCAGGCACACAACAAATTTACTTCATATTGCTTGCAACAACAAAATCTGGAGGCATGGCGAGTAGAATTACCAGACAATAAATCAATAAAAGTCAATTTGTGATGATTGGTTGCCATGTGGTTCGAACTTAGGTAAATGAAGAAATTACAATCATTTTTTTTAAAAAAGAGAAAGATCGAGATGCACAAGCGTCAGCTCCTAAAGGTAAGTGATAGCGTGCAGAGCCCTTGGGAGCAGGGTGTCTGCTCCTTCTTCTGCTCCCCTTTATCGCATCCTCTCTGAGCACTGCTGTTTTATCCAGCCAGGGACCAGCTAAACAGCTAGGAGAGGCCTTCGGGGTCCTCAGGACTGGGACTTGAGTAGGGACACCAAAAGTCGGAGGCTTCCATCCAGGAAAACAGAGAGAGTTTGGGGGTGGGGGGTAGGGAAGTGAGGGTCAAGGCCCATACCACGTAGTTGATGTGGGTTTGGAAATAGGATCCAAGGAAGCTCTGGCTGGCTCTGCAGAACAGAGGGGAAGGGCAGGACAGCTCTTCCAAGGAATCCTGGTTGTCTGAGGAAAGCCTCCCAGTGCATCAGTGTGTGGGCCTGAGACTGGTTCTCTCTCCCCCCAGGTGAACAAAGCCCTGAAACAGAAGTCAGACATCGAGCACTATCGGAACAAGCTGCGCCTGAAAGCCAAGAGGAAGGGCTATTACGACTTCCCCCCGGTGGAGGCCAACAAAGCACAGACAGAGAGAAAAAAGATGTATGAGAAAGCCCCCAAGGACGTGGAGCACGTTTTGGATCCAGACCCAGAGCTGTGTGCCCCGTTCACGGAGGCTAAAAACAGGTGTGGGCTCCCGGGGATTCGCTGCAGGTCACCAGAACAGGGTGGCAGGTGGGTGGGTAGAGGGCGGGCAGGCCATTGCGTCCTGGTTCCTTGATCTGCTCCCTCGGGACTGTCCTCCTGCAGGCTGCTGATCTGGACCACATGGTCTGTGCCGGTAGTTATTCCATAATGAGTCTGAAAGAGAATAAAATCAGGCCTTTTAAAAAAACAAAATCTATGTGAGCAAACAACCATAATTGTCCTTCAGCTTAATGATATTTTCAGACCAGTAGCGGTGTAATTGCTGGGAGAAGATATTATTACCTACCTGGTTAGATGACTTCCAGATCATAGGCCATTGTCTTTTTCAATGAGTTTCATGGTTCTCATGCATGAGGGAAGCAAATTGCGTGCTTCACGTTTCCATTCAGCTTCAGTAAGTCGGCACCACATCGCTGCCCAGAGCTCTGCTCCATGCTAAATTCATCTCTTTAATTCATACATGTGCTCTTTTATGTGGCGCTTATGATCAGATCCTGTCTATGAAGCACAAGGTAAGATGCTAAATATTACAATGGTGTCTGCTTTTCCTTATTTATTCATTTGTGCAACTTATCCAACAATTTATGGGGGACAGCATCGTTGATTCACTACTCTTATGGAATTTAAGTTCTGATGGGAGAGAAGGGCAACGATCTCTGAAATTTATTATTCACAAGTATAATGATTTAGGTGTTTTTGTTTCTTTGTTTATTGGTTTGGTTTGGTTTGGGGGCCACACCTGGTGGTGCTCAGGGCTTTCTCCTGGTTCAGTGTTCAGGGGTCCCTCCTGGAGGTGCTCAGTTGTGTGCAAGGCAAATGTCCTGCCCTCTGAACTCCAGACCTATATGATGGGTTTTGAAATATGAAATTTTGCATAACTATCTAAGAGGGGCGGGAGCTATAGTATATATAGGAGGCAAGGTACTTGACTTGCACATAGCTGATCCTGGTTCAATCCTTGGTACCCCATATGGTCTCCCAAGAACCACCAGGAATAAATCCTGAGTATTGCCAGGTGTGGCCCCCAATTAAATAAATATATAAACAAATAAGTTGAGGGGACCTAGGTCAGGCCAGTGATTGGAACTGGAATTCTTCCCAGTTTTATTGCTAGCTAAGCAGTGTGTGATCCAACCAACTGGGTCAAGGAGAAAACCTAGAAAAGTTTAGTAGACTGCGTGGCCTAAGGCATCTGACTTCGGATTAGAAAAATTGAACATGCTTACCTTTCTTTTCCCACACTCTTTCACCTGAAGTATTTCATTTCCATAAGTTGAGACGTCTCTTTCAAATACACATTCTCCTTGGTGACAGAGCCCACGACTCCTGCACACCCCATTGTCTGGGAGGATACACTGTCTATAGGCTAGGGGGACAGGGCAGTCCCTGGCCCAAGTGGGTATTTATTAAAAGAAAAATAGCCAAATAACAGAGTTGGATGGAAGCTATAAAGCTAAGATGGGCAGTGGAGCTAAATGTTATGAATAGAATTGAGAGAATTATTTTCAGTAACGAAAAGGAGATTCTAAATCAGAGCTGAATTTACTCTGCTTCTAACTAGGTTTGCTGGGTATGGTGAGCCATTGACCCAAACTTGAGTGATGACAGAGGTCATCGCAGGTGTCACTATGTGGTTAACTGTAGAAGAGAAAGGATAGATTTTTAAAGAGGAGGGTGATTGGGTCATATCTGGTAGTACTCAGTGAGTACTCCTGGATCTCAGCTCAGGGGTCACTCCTAAAGGGGTCAGGGGACCATATGTAATGCCAAGGATCAAACAGAGGTCAGCTGCATGAAAACTGAATTTCTTACCTACTGTGCCCTCTCTCCAGTCCCCAAAAGGGGTGCATTTGTAGGGAGGCTGGTATGAGGGTGGGGTGCTTATTTTTGCTTTGCACTTTGGGAATTTTCACTTTAGCAGCCTTTTAATGACTGGGCCAGGGGATTTGTTTTGGTTGGACTTCTTACCATACTCAAATAGTGAATCAAAGACTATGTTCAAAGGAGAGCAATTTAGTCTGGAAATAATTTGAGAAATAGGTACAGGTTTCTATTTTTTTTTTAATAAGGAGAATGAACCAAATTAAGATGTAACCTGACTCATTAGCCAAAATTCAGCCAGGGCTTTTGAGGCTCTGGGAGGCCCAGGTGTGTGAAGGCAACTCAAAGTAATGTCAATTGAAAATATGATGTAATGATGAAAAGCACAGAGAAAAAGTTAAGGCAGAAAACAGAGTAAGTGCAGGTCAGGTGAGGTGGGAATGGAGCTGGATCAGCAAGAGCCAGGGATTGTGAGGGATTAGCAGAGATAAAGACCCATGTTCCCACCAGAGAAATTTGCAATGTTACTCTTGTTGTAGTACTGGCCATGGATTCCAGAGGGTGCTGTCTGTGGGTCATGTTATCAAAGCTTAAACCTCCCTGTTAACTTCTGTTCACAGTTTCTGTCTCCTTAAGTTCCTCTCTTAAGGACCCAGCCACTACTGTGTACACATCAGCAGGAAATCATTCCAGATATAGTATTGGGACCAGAATTTTCCCCTGAAACTCATTAAATCAAGGGATGAGTTTAGATTCCAAATGCTGACTCATTCCAAAATCTTTTTTGAAAGACTCTTCACAGCCTGTTTTTTCTTTCCAAAGTCAAAATAGCCCCATTTTGGTGTTATCATGTACCCAGAGATAACACGTGCTTTATTTAACTGAGGCAGTGCTTACCCTGCCTTACCCATTCTTTCTTGTTTTAACCACAGTAAAGGCTCTTATCCACTGAAAACTTCCACCGACACTGAAATATTCCACATATGTGATGGTGATCCCAATAGATTCAATCGCAGAGCCATGGTGTGTGTAAGTCCTTACCAGCATTTCTCAGCCTTTTTCCAACCATGGTCCGTTTCTGATCTTTTTTCCTTCCTGTGGCTTCCTGTCCTACTGGTTAGCCCCCAAGTCTTGGTCTCCATTTACACAATTTTTACCCTTGGCCTCTTGGACTACCCTAGAACCCACAGGACATGTGGCTCCTGGTTGAGAAACACTAGTCTATACCATCTAGGATGTTGTCATTACATTTATGACACACACACTTTGATGAAATAAGCTCACACAAATTTCTCAGAAAATAACCCTGTCATTAGCCCCTGATTATAATTTATCAACCAGGGTCCAATTTATTTCTAAATAGGGACTCATACCACAGATATGGGTGGTTTGGTCAATTGAGATCTTTGTTACTGAAGACTTACTTTAAGCTGTGTATCATCATTGAAATTGGTCTTTGATGGACATAGAGATTACTTATTACTCCAGTATCTATGCACTCATTGATGTTCTTGAAAGGGCAGAAACAGTTGTGTCATTGTTGTACTTTTAATACTTCCAAAATAACTAATTTAAAAGTTTCTAATCCTAGTGTTTACTTCTCCACCACCCTTATTAGCAAATCGTTTCTAAATGGGCTAATTGGCAATCTCAGGACAGTTGTGAAGTCTGCTTTTTTTTCCAAAAGTGTCTTGAAATTAGGTCAAGGAAAAGAGTTCTTTCGGTTCTTCCCTCAAGTGTGAGTCCATCAGAACAGATTCTGTCTCACAGAGTTTTATTCCATTGCTACAGGAAACTCCAGTTGCAGAGAACTACAGCACAGGGGTTGAAATATGAAGTTTAAGCACCTCTTAGTCGATTGCGAATGATAGAACTGTAGCACAAACCAGTTAAATACAAGACATTTATCACTGAACGTTGTGGAAGGTCAGATTTCAGGCACGGTTAGATTGAAGCAACCCCACAATGTCCCCCACACTTATCTTGCCCTCTCCTTACTCTTCTGACTCATTTTCAGATTGGTTCACAGTGGCAAACTGGCTGGCAGAAACTTCAGGTTTAGAAACCTCCATACCAAAGAGAAGGCTTCTCCCAGGTTGCTCTGCCAGAAGCACAGGTTTTCAGCCTCATAGGGAGAACACAGGTGCCCCGCTCTGAACATTCACTGTGGGGATGCGATGCCACCATCGTCCAACCTGAGCCTCATGCCTTCCCCTGGAAGAAGGGTGCTTCCCCAAAGCATCACAGTGCTCTCACAGAAATATGAGTGTCAAGAACACCAAGTGAACAAAGACTACAGTTAATCTTCAAATGTATAAACACCTCATAGTGAGGGAGAAGGTCTAATAGTGTCTGTGAGGCAAATTGCAGGGGGCATGTTTTGCCCAGGAGTTACAGTGTCTATTCTAGACTAACAGTCTGTGACTGTCATAACTGGGTTTGTGATCGTGAAGAGGTGTGTGTGCCTGCCAGGTTTTTGGTTTTCTTCTCGGTGCTGGGAATAGAGAGTGCAGCCTCTTTACCTCTAACTCTTGAGTGGGTTAAGATCTTACAGTGGAAGCAAGAGGTGGTTCTCTGTGCAAATCTAAAATACAAGTTACGCTTAGCAGAGTTGCACAGCAGAAACGTGCTGGGCCCATAAAATACACATTAGTCACAGAGAGTATTTATTGTTGAATGGAAGGGAAATAGCCATGGCTTTTATCCCGCCTGCATCATTCTGCAGAGTCATATGAGAGTCACCTGTCCCCACTGGGTCTGTTGAGGAAGAAGAAAAGCAAAGCAATAGTCCTCACTCTCTTGCTGTTTCCTTCCTCCTCCTCAAAAAACACTCCCCTTATGATAAGTGGAACAAGACAAGATGACAATTGTCTGCATTTCCCAGGGTCAAAGAGTGGAGCCTCTGAGGTTGTCAGTCCCTGATTACATGGGTGTGACTTATTTAGGTCTCAGATGAAGGGCACACCTCTCTCTTCATACTTCTTCCCAGATCATTCTATCTGAAGTCTCTCCCATCCCAGTTACACTGGTCATACCTGGTTTTTCTTTAAAAGCACTTAGCACTCTCTGAAATTGTCACATTAATTGTCTCTTTCTCTCAGAGAGCAAGGCCATATCTGTCTGGCTCACTGTGGGGACTCATCATCCTCCACAGTGCCTGGTACCTTGTAGCCACTCAGTAAATATTGGAGGGATAGATAAGAGATGGATGGATGATAGATGAAAGATGGATGGACAGGCGAAGGGTAAAAAAGCCCAGTTTGCCTCTCGGTTTATGGTTTCATACCTCAGAAGGGAACCCACTCTTAGGAAGGTGAAAAGAACACCTATTGATACATGCACTTTTGTGCATCCCATTAAACCATAGGGTTTACTAAGGAATCATGGAAGCCTCTATGAGAAATCAGAAATATTCAGAGGAGCAGGAGATTGCTGAATCAACAGTCAACAAAAGCAAGACTCTTCTCTTCTTGTCCTACAGGGTCAAGGGAGCCCCTGGCCCTGTCATCAGCAGAATTTTAGATGAGGTTGCAGTGCTGTAATTGATTGTTTTTACCTAGTTTCTATATGAAGAACATTTATAGTCCAACCAAATGGTTATAGTATCTGGGGAAAATATTTTTTATTCCACCTTTCTCTGATCCCCTAACAGCTGAGTGACAAATACCATCAATTCTGAGAGTTGCAAGGCAAATCCAAACCCTCCATTGGTTCCCTGTTGTTTGGATGAGTGGAGAATTCCATCTGTCAGGGCATTTGCTGCATCATAACAGTAGTTGAATTTTCTTCAGGCAACAGATGAAAAACTCTGTCTACCGAAGCCGGCAGTCTCTGAACAGCCCAAGTCCAGGAGAAACAGAGATGGACCTTCTGGTTACTCGGGAGCGACCCCGGCGTGGAATTCGTAATAGCGGATATGACGTAAGTCTAACGGGCTGACAGAAGTTCAACCTTGGTTTTCCTCTGACAGCCAAAGGGAGATACAGCATCCCATATTGTTTTTGTTCACTGTGTATTTGTGGAGTTTTTAAAAATGTACTAAAATGTTTTGTATGTTTCCTTATGGCCTACGTGTTTTTCACAGTAAGATTACTTGAAATGTGCCTGAGAAGCAAATGACTGCTTTAAACGATGGATCCTTAGAAGATCTCACTTTCTAAATGTAATGATTTTTATGGATGGTGCATTATCAATAGACTCCACAGAGATTCTATAGGTGCTTAAGTTTGACCCCCTCTTGTCTTTAGAAACTCAGTAGGAGCCTAGCTGTGGGTTAGCTTACATTGGAACACAAAGCTTTTTTTAATCCTTAGCATTGTTAAGGAGTTGGATTTGTTCCTGATTTCATAACTCCTCAATATGCCATGGAAACAGTGAGGTGTCCAACAGAGTGACTGGCTGATTTCAGACGCTGAAGCACATATAAGTGCTCCATGATGTAAGTCCAACTGCAAGAGATTCTTCTAACCCCACCAGACGTCCTGGCCCATGAGTTACAGACTTGGTGCCTCCTCCAAAGTTGTTTGTATCCTGCCACAGGTATTTGCACTGATGAGTTCCCGTGAACGCTGCTGGGATGAGATGTGCAGGAATGCTTCACCCTGCCAGAATTTCAAATGGGCATGCTTAGATGCTTAGGTTTTGTGAAGAAGGCTTATTTTCCATTCCCTTCGAACATTTTTTAATTACAAGTGAAAATAACTTTGTAATAAAGATTTTTGCTCTGACAAGTCTAGATAACTCTAGGTTATCATTTGAGAAGTTGTCATTCGAAAAGGATGGCCTAGCTAGACCATGCTAACTGGAAGGCTTGAAAAAATGCACTCCCTCAGGAAGGGACACTGCCCTTTTTATATAAAAGTTTGGTGGTTTAGTTTTGTAAACTATGGGAAACTGTGGGAAAATATTTTTATTTTCCTGCCAGGTTAGATGATTCTGTTAATTTCCTTTCTCATAAAAAAAAAATCTTTCTCTTGTCAAACTCTGTCATCAGTTGGATAATCAATCAGTTAAAAATCATATATTTGAGATTTCCCATTGCTTTCCCTACCCACCACTGAACATTTTTCCTGGATGCTTGGAATTTGGGGAACTTGATATGATTCTGAGTTTATTTCAAGATTATTATTAATAGGTATCTTGTGGGCTTCTAGGCACAGCCGTTTTTTACAGTTTGCGGAAACAGGCCAGAAGTTTCCCTATCAGTCCTAAAAAAAGAACTTTGCAGATTTATTTTTAATACTGTGAGTTGATTTACAGTATTTACTTAATACTTTCGGAATGTCATGTTAGTAATTATCTAAAACAATAGAGGGTCTTTAGGGTTGTTTTTTTTTCTTGGAAAGAAAACCCTTTCTTCTTCCCTTTCACGGCTGTTAACAGATAACTGGGGCTTATACATGCATGGTGATGGTGCTCACACACATACTTCCTGGGATCCAACCCCTCAAGTTGTGGTACTTGCCCACAGTGAGTACTTCTGTTTGTAGTACTCACTGGGAGTCGCTGTGGTGCTCACACATGCATACACATTGGGGCTGAATTCCTGACTTCAGTGCTCACAAATCCTTTTCGGTTGCTTTGCATCCTGGGGAGGCGGGGTGAAGGAGACAGTTGAGGTATTCACACACACACATCTGTCTGTTCCATGGAGATTACAGTGCTCTGTCAGGGTCCCAGGGGCTCCAGAATATAGGGGTGCTAGGAGTGTCCTCAGCACATGCAGGTAGTGTTGGGAATCAAACTCATGGTATTATGATTGCAAGGCAGCTGCTTTTGCTACTGAACTATCTATCCCCTGTATCCTGCAAAATTATAATAGAAGGTTGCTAACTCTAACTAATATGTATAAAGACTCTGGTTACAACTTACTTTAGGAGAGGCAACTTATTAGATGTTCTATTAAGTGAGTGAGAGAGGGAGACAGAGAGAGAATAACATGCTATCTTAAAAAATATAAACAAATTTTTGCAAACCATGATGCCCAAAGTAGGGAGCGAATAAGAAAGAAGGTGCTTGCCACAGAGGCAGGGGGTTGGAGGGGGGTGGGGACGGCAGGAGGGATACTGGGGACATTGGTAGTGGAAAATATGTACTAGTGGAGGGATGGGTGTTCGTATGACTGAAACTTAGTCATGAAACCTTTGTAACTATCTCATAGTGATTCAATTTAAAATTTTTTAATTTAAAAAAATAAGCAAATTTGAAACTGGAGAAATAGTACAGTGTGAGGGTGCTTGCCTTATATGTGGCCTACCTGGGTTCAATCCCTGGCATCCCGTATGGTTCCCCAAATCCTGGTAGAAGTGATCCTTGAATGCAGACCCAGGACTAAGACCTGAATGCAGCCAGGTGTGTCCCCTTTACCCCTCCCCCCAAATAAAAACAAACAAAGCAAATTATACTTAGGAGTAAATGATCATCCAGGGAACTGTTTCAAGAATTTATCCAGGGGCTAAGTGAATAGTAGGTAGGACATTTGCCTTGCACACGGCTGAACTAGGTTTGATCCCTGGCACCCCATATGGTCCCCTGAACACTACCAGGAGTGATCCTTGAGCTCGGAGCCAGGAGTATGCCCTGTGGCACAAAAAATAAAAATAAAACCAAAACAAGAAAAGAAAATAATTTAGCCAGTTGACTATAATGATAAAATTGACTCCTATATCCTTATTCTAATGCTATGAAAAGTAGCTCTCATGACTGTAGAACCAGGTTATATATGCACTACAGAGCTATTTCTATTTCAGTCTTGTTTGTATGTGTTATGAAATTGAATATGCATAGCCTAATAGGAGCGATAGCACAGCGGGTAGGGCGTTCGCCTTACAAGCGGCCAACATGGCCGACCCGAGTTCGATTCCTTCGCCCCTCTCGGAGAGCCTGGCAAGCTACCGAGAGTATTCGATATGCCAGACACAGTAACAACAAAGTCTCCAATGGAGACGCTACTGGGCCCGCTCGAGCAAATCGACGATCAACGGGAGGGCCTTTACCTTTTTACCTTTTATAGCCTAATAGATACTCTCACTATGCCCATTTCATAGATGAGCAACCTGAGGCACAGAACACTTACATAAATATGTGTCTGACTACGTGTTAGAGGCTGTCCTTTAACCATACTGTAGCCATACTCTAGGCAGTGTGGCTTCCATAGTCACCACCACACTACATCTCTCTCCACATAATATAATTTTTATCTTATACTTCTTATCTCTAGAAGAGGCTAGAAGGTAGGTCTCCTAAGAATTCTTGCACTACTGAAAGTAGATAAAGGACCAAACATGATGGCCTCTCACCATCTGTATTGCAAACCATAATGCCCATAAGTAGAAAGAAAGTGAGAGGGAAATTGTTTGCCATGGAGGCAGGGGGAGGGATGGGATGGGCGGGAGGGATACTGGGGACATTGGTAGTGGGAAATGTACACTGGTGGAAGGATGGGTGTTTGATCATTGTATGATTGAAACTCAAATATGAAAGTTTTGCAGCTCTATCTCATGGTGATTCAATTAAAAAAAATAATTCTTACACGAGAAGCCAGAGTGATAGTACAGTGGGTAGGGTGTTTGCCTTGCATGTAGGAGACTCGGGTTTGATCCCCTGCATCCAATAAGAGTAATTCCTGAGTGCAGAGGCAGGATTAATCCTTGAGCAGCACCAGGTATGACCCAAAAAAAGAAAAGAAAAGGGAGGGCACCAGAGTCATAGTACAGAGGGTAGGACTTTTGCCTTGCATGCAGCTAACCCAGGTTTGATCCCCAACATCTCATATTGTTCCTGGAGCACCGCCAGGAGTGATTCCTGAGTGCAGTTCCAGGAGTAACACCTGAGCATTGCTGGGTATAACCTGAAAAGCCAAAAAAATTAAAAATTAAAAAAAATTCTTGCACAAATACCTCTTACAAGACCAGCAGGTAAAATAAGAAAAGAAGAGAGTTATCATTGTAAACAATACATTCATTTTCTGAAGTCTTTCCAAAAATGCCGACGCACTCCTGGCAGAAGAAACCCGGAGCCCAGTAGAGATCAGGTTGATTTGCTTGGAAACATGTGATTCTTCCTTCTGGGTTTGGGGATCTTGAAGCCAGTCAAAAAAAAAAAAAGGAATAAGAAGAAGAAGAAGAAGAAAGAAGAAGAAGAAAGAAGAAAGAAGAAAGAAGAAGAAGAAGAAGAAGAAGAAGAAGAAGAAGAAGAAGAAGAAGAAGAAGAAGAAGAAGACCCATCTTCTGCTAGGTTACAGAGCAGCAGGGGTACTCTGTCCTTGGGTTGGTAGAAGCAAGAACACTGACAGATTGATTTGTCAACATTTCAGACAATCACTGCATTAAGGTCCCAAAGGAAAAATGTAAATTAAAAAAAATGTAAATTAAAAAAAATGTAAATTAAAAAAAATAATAATGTAGCAATGAGGAAGAGAAAGGGAAAATGCCCACAATGTGATTCCCCGGCAAAATGAAGATCCAACATCCAAAAAGAAGTAAATACATGCTCCACAAACAAATGCCACTCTCAGTACCCATAGCAGCTTTTTTGAACTGTTTGAAAATTTTTCTATAGAGCAAGAGGTAGTAGGACCTGCTGAACAGAGACTTTTAACTCCGAAAGGTCTGAGAATCTCTGTGTTTTGCAGTAACATTTCTCGATAGTCTTAATAGCTAAAGGATATAACACATGCCTGGCAGTAACCATGGCTCACAGGGATAGTAATTTTCCAGAAGGAGACACCCTCTTTAGAAGAATGCAAGATGTAAGAAAGATGTCCAAAACTGATCACCCTGAAAGAGCCAGACCGTATCATTAAGCTAACTCAGGCATTGAAATTAATTCCTCCCAGAGCGTAAAGCGGGTACAAAAGATGGCAGCCTAATATTTAAAGGAAAAATACCTCAATTTCAAAGCACTTTTAAAAATGTTATCTTCCAAGCAAGAAGAAAAGTGCCTCCCATAGAGAGAGGCTGGGGAGGGTTGGGGGGGGGGATATTGGTGGTGGGAAATGTACAGTGGTGGAGGGATGGGTGCTGGATCATTGTATGACTGAAACTCAATTATGAACAGCTTTGTAATGGTCTATCTCATGGATATCCAATTTAAAAAATTTTTTTAACTAATGTGGAGTTCATGCCCAATTCAATCAGCTTAATCAATGGCTGAATAAATAGTAGTACTCCTACATTTAAAAAAAAAAAGTTATCTTCCAAATGAGAATCGTAGAGAAAATAATGTAGCAATGAGGAAGAGAAAGGGAAAATGCCCACAATGTGATTCCCTGGCAAAATGAAGATCCAACATTTTCTTTGCTCCAAGCCAAATGATTAAAATCATTTAGGGATGATGAATCAGTTTTTGCTTCCAAGGATCAAGTAATAACCCCAGAAATAAATATCCACATCTTCAACTTTGATCTTTATTTATTTATTTATTTGCATTTTGGGTCACACCCGGCAATGCTCAGGGGTCTCAGGGGTTACTCCTGGCTCTGCACTCAGAAATTACTCCTGGCGGTGCTCAGGGGACCATATAGGATGCTGGGAATCAAACCCGGGTCAGCTGCGTGCAAGGCAAACGCCCTACCTGCTGTGCTATCACTCCAGCCCCACAACTTTGATCTTTAAAGTTTAAAATTCTTTGACAGCAATAAGGTCAGCTCTATGCCTTGGCTATGAGAGAGACTCTGAAATAGATTTTATTATTTTTATTATTATTACCTTGTTGAAAATAAGTGCTGATCTCCAGAAGTAGAGGTCTTTGCAAGATAATTTCCTTCAGTTTCTCTCCAGCACCTTGTCCAGGTTTCCATACCCTGGAGGTATTCAAAGAGCATTTGTGGCAACTGTCAGGTGCAGGTCCTAAAAGGTTTCCCTTGGGTTTGAAACTGTTACCCCCTTGGGTTTATAAAAGAAGAATTGATTCTCCTGTTCATTTTGGAAAAAGGTGATGTTGAAGGCTCCGGTCCGGGGTAGCTACTCTAGTTCCAGCAGCTCAGAAATGTTTGTGAAACCCATGTGTTTTTACAACTGACCTCTGTAGGTGAATCTCTACACTGCCCACTGGAGCACCCGACCAGCAGGCCCCCATCTCAGACACAGAGTGTGTCAGTGACATGACCCCATTACTGCAGAGATGCAGGCCGCAAAGAGGTTACCTGGTGCCTCACCACAGACACCAAGGAAAAGTGAGACGATGGGATTAGTGGGCAGGGCACTATTTGGGAAGCCACTGGGGAACTCATGGAGGAAAGAGGAGCTTCACTTGGAAGCAGTCCCAGCTGCCCGAAGGAGGCCTGGGCATGAGTTCTGGACTGTCCATCCTGCAGACCTCTCTTAACTGACACTGCAGCCAGCTCCCTTCCTCCCAGATGAGGGGCGGTTATCAGAAGGAAGCCAGGAAATTGGCTTCTGATTTGGGGTGTCCTCTTTGCGGGGGAAGAACTAGAACTGGAAAGCCTCTGCCTATTTAGAGCACCTCTAGGCCTTCTAGGTAATTGTAAATCCCATTCCTAAAAGGGGTCTGTCCTACCCACCTCTCTTCACTCCTTCCCAGTCTCTTACAGCTTCAACATGATAGTGAAAGACTAAGGCAAGACCCACAAATGTTCTGGAACTACATGGTGGTCCCAGTTCAGGATACACCTAGCTCTGGGCTGCATCCAGGAAGGCAGGGTTGGATTTCAGCGTCTGCCTTCACTTCAGGAACAACCCAGTTATTGTCCCCAGACTAGGTGCTATTGGTTTGACCCCAGCTGGGACTGCCCTACTGGTATCTCGTGTCTTGGCCTTTTATTCTTTTCTCCTACTGCTTCTGCTGTTTAATACTTGAAGCTACTAATGACCATGGCTTGATCTGTGATTTGGTTTCTAGACCACTATATTGAAATAGGACATTTTTATTTCGGTGCTGGGGATTAGACCCAGGCCCTTGCTCATGTGTCACCATGGAGTCGCATCCCCAGGTATCAGTCCTTTAAGCTTTTTGTCCTTCCAGACTCTAGTCTTGGGGAGCTGGAACTGTGGGTGGGGCTCAGTGGTAAAGCATATGCCTCTAACATGTGAGTCTTACAGCACCACACACACACACACACACACACACACACACGCGTGCGCGCGCGCGCGTGCACACATGCACACACAGGCATGCACGCACACACAGGCATACACACGCGCACACACACGCACACACAGATTCATGGGGAAGTAACCAATCCCAGACTGTCAGGCTCCCTGGGCAAGCTCAAGGCCCAGAGATGGAGCTGTGTAGAAAGGCATCCTTCAGTGTAGTTCAGATCTCCTCAGGCTAGTGGATGCCTAGAAATCAACATATCAACCCCATTGAGGTGAAGCCACTTGGCAGGTGGAGGCCAGGAGATGATTTCCTGTTGGCGAGTTTGGGAGGAGGCCAGCCTAGTGACCTCATGTAGAGCCAGGCATCCCAGTGGGCCCATGGCTTCCCTCCCAGGCAAACGGGTTCCCACCAGGCAGGATACAAACAGCCCCCACTCTGCTGTGCGCGCGCGCGCGCACACACACACACACACACACACACACACACACACACACACCGTCTGTTCATTTCTTCTGGTGTCCTGAACTCCCAGCCCTGCCGACTCCTGCCGTTGGCTCCGCCTGCCCATCTGCTCCTCTTGGCTCTGAGATCTCTCAGTCTCCAGACCTCAAAGGCCATTTCTCACAGGCCAGCATCCCTGTCATGCCTCTTTTGGAGATAGTCTGAGGGAGAAGGGAAGGAAAGGAGATGGGGCTGAGTTCAGATGTGGGTCAGGGTCCCTATTCTACAAGGTCTCCACTGAGCCCATGGGAAACTCTGCAGCCTGGTGCTGCTGAGCCGTCTGCACTTAGCTCACACCTGGGCTTTTGTCCTGAGGGATTTTTTGGAGAGCAGGGATGAGAGGGAGTTTCCCAAGTGATGCTCAGGATGCCTGGGGGGTCCCTCTGGTGATTCTCAGCCTACTTGGCCAGCTATTCAATGAAGGAGCTTGACCATAAGCTGTTGCTTGGGCCTTTCAGCACTGAAGGTTACCCAGGCCACCGTTGCAGTGTTTGATGCGTCTCTAGGGCTGTATGCAGCAATGCTCATGGGTTAAGAACCATGTTGTATTGGGGACAATATGATGCCAGGAATTGAGCAGAGTTGATCACATGCCTTAGCCCCTCCAGCTCTTTCTAGTATATTTAGGGGTTAGCTGTGATCTGTAAACCACTAGGGTCACTTCCGGAAATGCTCAGTCAACTAGGCTTAATGGTCCAATGCCAGGGCCTAAGCATGCAATGCTGTTGGACCCTGTGGTTCTAGGTCCCACCAAGGATACATCTGGCAGTGCTTGGGAGAAGGATACCCAGAACCAAACCTGGTGGCATTTGAGGGTCAGTTCCTCAACTGGTGTCAGTTCCTGAATGCAGGTTGCACACAGGGACACATTCTAACCGCTGTGCCAGCCCCCGGGCTTGTCCTCCCATGTTGACCAATCACTGGGAGTCCTTGCTACAGTGGCTCTCTTTGGCTCAGGACAATTACACACCAGAGAATTGCCTTTCTGATTCCTGCCAACAGCCGAGGAGAGCAAGGACAATTCTCAATGACAGCTGGCAGCATGCCCAGCTCTGGGGACTCAATCCCGGAGTCCTGGGCGGCACAGTGTAGTGCCCATACCACACAAGTCCTCCCACTCCTCTGTGCCCCTTGAGCTAACCAACTGCAGGCCAGCAGGTGCATGAAAACACCCCTGGGGGTGGCTTGGTCTGTTTTATTTCCTCTAGCAAGCATTGATTGGGTGCAGGGGAGCCATCTGTATGCTATGTGCGATGAACTTGTGCAAATTCAAAACTGCTAATTTGGAGAGATGAGGGAAACAATCATTTAAATATTGCTCCCCACCTGAGGGCCGGAGTGACAGCACAGCAGGTAGGGCATTTGCCTGGCACGCGGCCGACCCGGGTTCATTCCTGCATCCTGTATGGTCCCTGAGCACTGCCAGGAGTAATTCCTGAGTGAAGAGCCAGGAGTAACCCCTGAGCATCGCTGGCTGTGTCCACCCAAAGAGCAATAAATAAATAAATAAATGTTGCTCCCCAATCACTTAGCCATGTATTTTTTTCATGTGATACCATGAAGATTCTATAGTTATATTTCTTTGAGGGGGACCCACCAGTTCACTGTGAGGGTTGAAGGATTTGATGCTGCTTAAGCCCTGTGGTGCCAGGAAAACCTGGTAGTGCTTGGGGGGACCATTTGGTGCTGGGAATTGAACCCAGGTTGGGCACGTGGTAGACATGCACCCTAACTGCTATTCTAGCCCCTATAAGTATTTAAGCATGTTACTCTACCGAATGGGGCTGGAGCGATAGCACAGCAGTAGGGCGTTCGCCTTACAAGCGGCCAACATGGCCGACCCGAGTTCGATTCCTCCACCCCTCTCGGAGAGCCCGGCAAGCTACCGAGAGTATTCGATATGCCAGACACAGTAACAACAAGGTCTCCAATGGAGACGTTACTGGGCCCACTCGAGCAAATCGACGATCAACGGGAGGGCCTTTACCTTTTTACCTTTACTCTACCGAATGATGCAGATCCAGGACACCTATTGCTGTAGTCAGTGGTTGGTATAAGGGATTGCCTAAAGTTTTATTATCCTTTTCTGTTAGTGCTGGCACCTAAGTCCTACATGCAGTTCTTCATTCCCTGTGTGATGTTCAGTGGAGAAGCAGAAAATGGATTAATGTGAGTGCTTCCCCCCAAGGTACTTTTACAGATGCATGGAGGAGTCAGGTAGAGACAGATGCACTGGGCCATGGCCATGACCCTGAGTGGGTGGAGGGAACTCTCAGGAGCGAAGGTCTGTTTCTGTCTGGCCCACATCTGCTGCCCAGTTTGTTCCCATTAATCACTCCTGCTGCAGCCTCCCAGCATCTCCCCGAGGAATCCTTCTAAAACATACAGACTTGTTTAAAATCCTTCCATCACCACCACAGCTTTGGGGAATGAGATTCAGACTTAAGTATATTTCTCAAGATTCCTGTGCTCAGACTATCCCCTGTAAATGACTGCCAGCCCAAGGTTCTGAACCTCCTCCTACAGCCCAAGGTTCTGAGCTCAAACACCCTTCCCATACCTGTGATGGGCTGGGCACAGTTCCTCCCTCTGCTCAGAACATCCCCTCAAACCTGCTTCCAGCAGGCAGCCTTGGAGCTACTGATGTCTGAAGCCAAAGAATCCTTGTGAGTGGAGGCTGCCTTTGGGCATTGCAGGCTGTTTGCACTAGCCCTGGAACCTCACCCACAAGCTGCCAATGATATTTCCCACTTGTGACAAGGTACCCTGGGAGACTAACCTGCTCCTGACAGTGTTTATGGAATCCAGGGGAAACTTTGTCCAGCTGCTGCCCCTCAATCTTTTCCTCGGTTGCATATTTATGATGTCACTTCCAGTGTCTGAACTTTGTGTTTTTTTTCACACCCCACACTCACCCCAGTCAGACCCCTTCCTCCCTGTCTTCTATTGGTAGGTTTACCCCATGTGACTTTCCTGTCTGACTCTTCAAGGACAGAAACATGTTTTATTCATCCTGGAGCCCTTAGCACTCAGAGTAGGAGCTTGCATGGAGCAGATATGGTGTCTTTGTTGAGCACATGAACAAGTTCGTCCACCCGCAGAGCAGAGTCTAAGCTAAGAACCTGAGAGTAAGGGGGGCAAGAGGCAGTTTCTCACTCTATGCCCTATAAGCATTTGGTTTGGCAGGTTTGCTAAAACAAGACATAAATGGGTGCAACCATTTGAGGCCCATCTCAATAGAGGTCATCAGTTTGGGTGCTTTGGCCAAAAGCATTAAAAAACTTGTCCCTACTCCAGTGGTCTTTGAGAGGCACCGGAATTTGCGGTCCAGTGGGGTTGGGGCTCCCTCATTCCCTGCATGGTGCAGGGCTGTTCCCCCTCTTCTCTTTTGCCTCATTCCACTGGGGATCTCTCTCCTGTGGGAAATGACTGCTGAGGTCTCAGCTGTCACCTCTGCATGCTGTATTGATCACAAATGCCAGAGAAACTGTCTCTTTTCTAATCAGGATGACAACATTTCTAGGTCTCCCACTAAGGCCACCTCCATAGGCCAAGTTCCCGTCCAGGTGTCAAACTCTGTTAACAGCAAAGTGGGAAAGTGGTGTACACTGATTGACTTGGACACACCACCCACCCCGGAGCTTGGGGAGACGTAGCCCCTCACATCTCCTGACTGAGACTCATGGAGAGGGGTAGTGACAGGCTGAGACACTGACCTGGTACATCCTGAGATGTACGGGAACTGAGATCACAGAAACTTAATGGGTCATGTCACACCTCTCTAGTGTCAGCCTCCATCTTTGGTGGGTCCTCTGTAAATGGGCAGATCAGGAGACTGAGGAACCAATGATCTCTGTCCTACGTGGGCATGCGAAGTCCTGTCTGCAGAGAGAGCTTCTGTTGTGGAGGCAGATGAGAGTGACGAGGGCCAGACAGATGGCTCAATGGTCTAGGCTTATGCTTTGCATGCAGGAGGCCCAGGTTTGATCCCCAGGACCATATGGCTCGCCAAGCCCTGCTAGAAACAACAGCCCCCCCCCCACCCCCACCCCCCGGAACAGAGCTGAAGGAAGCTCCCAAATGTGGTACAAAACAAAACCCAGAAAGAGTGGCTTTGGTTTGGACAATGAGGACTTTTGTGAGTCTCTCAGGATTTTTCAAGAGCTGAAAGGAGAAAAGCAGGTGTTAGATGGCAATGTGGGAGTGCCTGCTTCATTACTGAGAGTAGGGACCTTTGTTTTTTCCTCCCTGCCTGGCAGTCCCAGCACCGCTGAGCAGGGAAAGGCCCATGATGGCTCACCCCGTCACAAAAAGTGCAAGAGCTTCCCAGGAGAGCAAGCCATTCTCGAGTGTTTACTCTTAGGCAGATTCCTTTTGGAAAGTGATTTCTAATTCATTGGCTGGCTCAAGTGTTGCTCTTAGCATTTATGGGCAGTTCCAAGTCACGGCGATACTTGTGGCCTCTGGAGTGACTCTGCATCCCAATCTCTGCGTCTGGCTGTTGAATGGCAGCACGAAATTAGGCTATCTATTTTGCCCATCAGTCCTTGATTTCCTCCACCTGTAAAACAATCATACCTGTGGCACCTGCTTTGACGGCTGTGAACATTAATGCAAGTAAGATTTATTAAAAATACACAGGGAACATTAGTTCTTCCAGCAGTGGCTACAGGTTTCCTGAGGTAGAATATACTTTTTTTTTGATTCTTTCCCATTCAAGTGCCTGAGACATCTCAGGTCATCTGAATTTTTGTCACCTATTGTAATACTGTGATTTATAGTAAGAAATAGTTTGCATTTGGTCTTTGTCTTGCTGTTTGGTTCCTGGCTGAGAGAAAAAGAAAAAAAAAAACCTTGGAATTTCCTAAGGGTTAAGAGCTTTTAGGTGTGCTTTATTATGTTAATCAGGTGACTTGGAGAGACTTTAGGATGAGGACTGGTTGCCAGGCCAACCTATGACATTCAAGAGCTGGAACTTGAGCTGGAGCTGTGGATAAAGTATTTGCCTTGCAACCTGGGTTCAATCCCTGGCATCCTATATGGTCTCCTGAGCACACCTGGAGTGATTCCTGAGTGCAGAACCTTCAATCTCCACGAGGTCACCCATCTGGAAGTTCTTCAAACTCAAAGATGTGGGTTTGAAGAGCTTCCAGATGGGTGACCTCGTGGAGATTGAAGCAAGAGCTGTAGCTAAGTGTTCAGAAAACATGGAGCTCAGCAGAGCTTGGTGCCTTCTGATCAATTGTACCTTACGCATCTCTTTCATTTGGCTCTTCCTGAGTCACATTATAAAAGTTATAATGAATGGGCAGCATAGTAAGTTTTTTGTTTTTTGTTTTTTTAAAAATACTTAAAGTGGGTGGAGGGTGTTGAAACCTCTATATGAAGAGACTCAGTTTATACATAGGTGACAACCTAGACTTGTGAGTAGTGCCTGAAGCTAGGACTGGGAGATGGGAACGGAGCAGTTTTGTAGGACAGAGTCTGTTGTGACCTTTCCCTCTTTCCAAGTACATGATGTTGGAATTGCACTGAAGATAGGACACCTACCTAGCTGGTGTTCGGGAAGTGAATGTAGAGGGGGAAACATTCCTGAATGAAATACCCCTGAGAGAGGCTCCTTTTCCTCCACAAAAGCTGCCCAAGACCCCTAGCTGCTTGCCCCAACACAGGCCATGCCACCAAAGGGAACCTTTAAGTTCTCACTTTGCAGTGTTAAGAGATGCCAGTGCTTCTGACTCCAGACAAGGGAGTCAGGCATATTCTGTCTTGCACAGTAATTGAATTCCCACTGCCCTGTGAAGTGTGGCAGGTTTGTGGGAAGAGAAAGACTAGAAGCTGGAACTGTTTCCTGACTCCTCCTACAAGATGAAGATGTTTGTTCCAGGAGCAGAGAACATCATTGAGATTTATCTTTTGGCCGGGAACATTGAAGCACCTTCTTTTATCCTTATTGCCCATTCCCATACTCCTGGTGTAATTATGGACCACTCTTTGGAAGATGAAAAAGAAAAGGGTTGTTGTCCCTTAGCAACGTAGCAGAGAATCTAGAATGTCTTTTCTACTTACCTCAAACAGAAAGACTGTGTTGCTTTCATATCCCAGTAGTTTTGAAGTGACCATCAGTTTTTTCTTTGGCAATCAGAATGTAATTTGAGATGTTGGTGAGATTTATTGAAAAATTCTATTTGTTGGGGGCTGGAGCAATAGTACAGTGGGTAGGGTGTTTGCCTTGAACGCGGCCGACCCAGGTTCAATTCCCAGCATCCCATATGGTCCCCTGAGCACTGTCAGGAGTAACTCCTGAGTGCAGAGCGAGGAGTAATCCCTGAGCATTGCTAGGTGTGACCCATAAAGGAAAAAAAAATTCTATTTGCACATCTGTTGCAGAAGTCATTAAACCATTATTTTAAATTCTAGACTCCAGGCCCCACCCCCCTCCCCTCCACCCCCTGCCCTTTCCTGACCTGTTCTGAAGGTGCAGGAACCTTCCTTTATTGTCAGAGAAGCTTTTGCCAGGTAAGCTCAGGAGGAAGCTACTCAGTGTCCCTGTGTCTTATTAACTCTTTCAAGGGGAAATGAAACTTTCCTCAGCACAGTGTTCAGAAGCAGCTTTATAAACACTTTTCACTTCTTAACTGACAGATAGTTCTTGTAGTGGGGCTTTTATAATAATAAAAAGGCATTAAGTGAAGATAAGTTAGTCCTATATTCCCCAAAGTAAACAAGCAGAGAGAAAAATAATAATTTTTTTAAAGCTAGATCAATTGTTGATGGTCAGATGGTCCAAAAATGTATCATCTGGACATTAATCTGGTTTGGAACTCATATCTCTAGAAACTCTAGAACAAAAGTCTTTCATTCCTCTTCTTCAAGTTGATTCTAAATAAGACTAATTCTTGTTTAGGATACTGAAAATGTCTTTTATTGCTAAGTACTTTTGGGTAGAAATTCTTCAGGCTCTTTTTAAAGGCCAATTTCTATTCATTCATTCAACAAATATGTATCAAGGCACTACTATTTGCCATTTGGGGGTGTCATAGGAAACTTCATAAAGTCCTTGCCCTAAGGAGCTTATATTTCAATAAGAGTTACAGATAAGAACTCCCTAACCATATAGATGGATAGCAAATTGTCAGAAATTCTATGGCAGAACATAAAACAAGACAAAACAATGTGATCTACAATGTCATATAGAATATAGAAAATATAGAATAAGAGATATTCTTTATTGGCGAAAGTAGAGCTCACTGGGGAAGTGACATTTGAGCAGAGACAGGAAATGAAGGAACCAGCCAGGCCAAACTCTAGGGGAAGAGTTATCTGGGCAGAAGAATTAACAAGTGGCAGGGTCCAGAGAAAGATGCATAATTGGTTCAGGACTCAAAGAACCTCAAGGGAACCTACAGGAGCCCTGGAAAATAGTTCATATTCATGGATTGGAAGTATTACATTGTTAAAACATCTATCCTACCCAAAGCACTGTACAGATTCATTGCAATTCCTATCAAAATTCTAGTGTCATTCATCAAGAACATTAAAAAAAGCATTACAACTTGTATGGAATTACAAAATTCTGAATTGTCAAAACAATCCTGAAAATATAAGAAGATGGAAGGCTTTGCATTTTTTGACATTATACATAAAGCTTCAGGGTCAGGTGAATGAGACCAGTTGTAGTTACTGGTTTTGGCATATCGAATACACAGCGGATAGCTTGCCAGGCTCTTCCGTGCGGGCGGAATACTCTCGGTAGCTTGCCAGTCTTTCCGAGAGGGATAGAGGCTTTTGGGGTGACCTCTAATCACCCTTTCACTCAAATGAGAGAACGAATCCGGAGTTCTGACATCCGTCGACCATCAAGGATCAGGGACGCTGTCTCATTTGCCAAGGTGTCGAAAATCAGATGGGCTGGTCACATAATGAGATTTAAAGACGACCGTTGGACTAGAGCTGTTACTGATTGGATTCCACGGGATGTCAAGAGACCGCGTGGCCGCCCACCTACCAGATGGTCAGACTTCTTTGTCAAGGTCATGAACGATCGGTTTGAGGCCCTCCATGTTCCCGGAGCGAACAGATGCCATTGGGCTACACTAGCACGTGACAGGGACAAATGGAGACGTTACTGGCGCCCGCTCGAGCAAATCGCCGACTAACGGGAAGTTAAGTGATTAAGTGATTAAGTGATACATAAAGCTATAGTAATCAAAATAACGGATTATTGGAATGAAAACAGATATTCAGAGGATGGAAATGGAGCTCAACAATAGAGCACTTACCTTGCATTTGCAAAGTCCTGGATTTGAGTTCCACCATCATAACAAATAAATAAACTAGCAAACAACAACAACAACAAAGACAGAAAATGGAATAGAATTGTGAGACCAGAAATAAATAAATCTCTAAATATCTGGAGAGTTAATTTATAACACAGGAGCCAAGAACATGAAAAAAAGGAAAAGGCTTGCTAATAATGGGTGCTGAAAAATTGGTGGTACTGGGGATTTACTCAGGTGTGGTGAAGAAATGGCCTTAGAATTATCAAAATTTTTGCCTGTGGGCACTTTTACTGAGGTATGACACACCATAATCCAAAATCATAAATATGCACATATCTTACAATGCAGTAATTCAACATATAGGAGTTGAACTTTAGGATAAATCTATGGTTATAAGCAAAATTTAAATCACATGTATACTTTTTTCAGCTTTGTTTCTATGGGTAGGTGGTTAGGAATATTAACTACCTATAGGCTGAACTCTGCAGTTCAGAGTTCAGCTTAAGTGATTAAGTGATAGGCTGAACTCTGCAGAACAGAATGCTGTGCAACAATTTAAAGTCATTCCCTGGGGCTGGAGTGATAGCACAGGCTGGAGTGATAGCACAGCGGGTAGAGGGGTAGAGCGTTTGCCTTGCATGTGGCCAACCCGGGTTCGATTCCCAGCACCCCATAAGGTCCCCTGAGCACCTCCAGGAGTAATTCCTGAGTGCAAAGCCAGGAGTAACCCCTGAGCATAGCCAGGGGTGACCCCCCAAAAAAGCAAAAAAAATAAATAAAGTCATTCCCTATGATACACATATTTATTTACATATTGTGCATAAAGGAATATTTAAAATATAAAACCTTTCATGTATTATTATGCACATAAGAGTGCTTGTATTCTTAAAAAAAAAAACAGTGACCCAGATAGCTCAGTCTGAGAAAATATCTATGACAGCAAAAGTAATTTACCTGTTCGCTCATATTTCCATGGGCATGGAAGACATTATATCACGCTAAGGAACACCTCTTAAGTTGCCTTAATTCCTTTCCTACTCACATGCTACAGCTGGTTTTGCACCTCTCTCCCAAATTTGCACTAAAATAGTCTACAGCCCACACCCCTTCTGCCTCATGACACTCCCCCACTTCCTGTTCTCCTTCATGAAAGGTAGAAAATCCTGTCAGCCAAAGGTAGGCTTTCCACAAAGACTGGAGGGGAGAAGCTGACAAGAGCGAACCAGGCCAGCTTCCTTGGTGAGGGGGTGGGAATGGGTGGGAGAGATTCAGCATTCATAATCTTCATCCTATTTCATATGCACGGGAAACATCTGGAAGAACTTGCGAAAAGGTCAAATGTTAGCAATAGTTATTTCTAGTGACAGGATTACAGTGGATTTTCATTTTCTTCCTTCAGTTTATCGGTGTTTTTGAATTTCCTACCAGGAACAAACATTTCTTGATTAATCTTTTTTCAGCATTCTTATTGAAGTATCACTTGATTAATTTATAATAAGCATTATTTATTGCTTTTTGCAAGTGTATGTGGTTGCAAAGCAAGTATGGTTAAATACCAAGATAGAGATTTTTAAAAATATATTACGACCCTAATAATCAGCCAACACTTGGAAATTAGACTTTGTTCCTATCGGCTCCCTTTTTTATGGGGGCGGGGGCACACCCAGCAATATGCAGGGGCTGCTTCCATCTCTGAGCCTGGGGGCTGCTCCCCACAGTGCTCCAAAAATTTTGCAGGGCTAAGGATCAAATCCTGCTCTTCCCAGTGCAAAACATGAACTCAGCCCATTGTGCTGTCTCTTGGTTCCCTATCTCCCACTTTTTGTTTGTTTGTTTGGTTTTGGGGACCATTGCTGGCTGTACTCAGGGGTTACTCCTGGCTCTGCACTCAGGGATCACTCCTGCTAGTGCTCAGAGAAACCATATAGGATGCTGAGGATTGAACCCTGGTCAAGTACATGCAAGTCAAATGCCTTACCCACTATACTGTCCCTCCGGCTTGTGTCTCCCACTTCTTGTCTAATTAAAACAAAGGATACTTTTAGGAATGTGTAAAAACTAGGGAAAAGGGATTTCTTATCTGGAAAAGGGGTATAGCTGAATGACCCTCAGGTATGATCTAATACAAGTGGAACAGAGTGGGCAGACTTCCAGACATGGGCAAGAGAGAACTTCGCCAGGCAAATACAAAGGGGAGGTAAGCAGGCCCAGGGGACGAAGAGAGCTCACCTTGTCTCCATTTGCGTGTGTGAGAGACAGAAAAGCCAAGGAGAGTGGTGGGGAAAAGGTGTTCTTTCAAGGAAGGCACAGGTCAGCCTATGAGGTCATATTTAGTTTGGAGTCTGGGCCGTCCAGTTAAAGGGAAGCCCTATTCTCCTCTCACATTCTGCGGGGGTGAGAGTGCCTCTATTTCAGCAAAAGCAGTATCTCCTCGTCCCCTTACCCAGCAGCACAGCCCCACCCTAGGCCTCAACAGAAAGTAAAAGAGCAGGACCATGGTGATCATCTGTACATCTCCCATGCTTAGGCACACCTATAAAGTCACATAATAATAGCTCCACCTCAGGAATGACTGGAAATGCATTGCACCATTCAGGGGTGGGAACCATCAGCATGAACCCCAGTGCCATTCATCTTCCACCCGGGACTAAGTTCATCATTAAACATCCATTATTTAGTAGGGAGGGGCAGATGTGGGAGGGCCGTGGGTGGGGAGCAAGCGGCTTCGCTGAGTGGATCGATGAGAGAGGCTGTGTGGGGCTGCAGATCAGGTGCCAACTGATGCTGTTGCCACCTCAGTTGCTCAGTTGCTTTGGAGAATCACCCCACTGCTCTGAGACTCGATGCCTCTTCTGAGCCATGGGATGTGCATAAAACGGTCTCCTAAGGTCCCTTTAGACTCTGAAATCTGCTTCAGAGCCCTCTATGCCTCGTGAAGATATTTTGTCCAGAAGTGGCACACACAGCCCTAGAAGGTCTCAGAAGGGTCTTCACAGAGCTCCTTTCTGGAGCACAATCTCAGCCTAAAGAATGCATAAGAGCAGAAGGACCCTTTGAGGTACCCTCGGGTGGAGCTTGGGGATATGCATTCAGACAAGAAATGCCTCTAAGTTTTTGGTTTTGATCACAAAGGTTATTTTGCAATCTACTCTGTTGTGTTTCTGGCTTGGATTGATATAGAAACCACATTATAAATTGCCCACAGTAGATGCATGTTGATAAGTCTCAACACAGCACCGCTTCTTGGATCTCAGATTATAGTCAAGCCCTAACACTGGGGGATAAGATCACAGAAATTATTTCAATCCTTTTTCTGTGCTTACTATATTTTTTATCTGTTCTCTTAAGTTCATTTTTAAAAACATAAGAAATAACATGGTATTGATTTTCTGTACATTTATGAATGATTCTCCAATGAAATTTTTCATGCTTTGCATATTCTATGTATGTACTTTATACTTAGTGATTAGATGAGAACTACGTGCTTCTCCTTACAAATAATGGTGTGTTTTGACTGTGTTTTTTACCACGTGCTACCATTGCTTCTAGACTCATTACCTGCAGCATCGTATTTAGTCCTTAGAAAACCCTTTGATATTCTTTTATATATATTTTTTATTTAGGTACTGTAATTTACAAAGTTATCCTTTGTAAATTACAACTTTATAATCAGCCACGATCAAATTCCATGTGTATAGTTTTCCGGACCTCAGATCTCAACCCCATCACACCAATATCAGAGATCACTCCTGCCTGGGCTCTGGGGCCATGTGGAGTGCCAGGGACCTAACCCGGATCAGCCGCATTGCAAGGCAAACGCCATAACCGTTGTCCTATCACTCTGGCTCCTCCCTTTGACATACTTGAGCTCTTCTTATTATCATCCTTTTTTACAGACCAGAAACTGAAACGTGGGAAAGAAACTTTTCTGGCTAGGAGCTCTTTCGAGGTCCATGTTTTTCTGCATGCCACCTAGGTACCACTGGTCCCGCAGCCACTTCCCCCATGTCAGCTTCTTTCACCCTTGTCAAGCACTGTGGGAAAACGATATAGACGCCTCTTCCTAGGAAGTCCGGTCCTCCTCACCTACCAATAAGCTTGTGTTTGATCCCACAGACTGAGCCGGAAATCATCGAGGAAACCAACATCGACCGCGTGAATGAGTCCCGGGGCTACAGCAGGTCTCGGCAGGTGAAGGGCCACTCAGAGACATCCACGCTGAGCTCGCAGCCGTCCATCGACGAGGTCAGGCAGCAGATGCACCTGCTGCTGGAGGAGGCCTTCAGCCTGGCATCCTCAGGCCACGCAGGCCAGAGCCGGCACCCGGAGGTCTATGGCTCCACCCAGCATCTGCCCTACTCGGAGGTGGTGACTAGTGCGCCGGGAACCATGACGAGACCCAGGGCTGGGGTGCAGTGGGTGCCAACCTACCGCCCAGAAATGTACCAGTACAGTCTGCCCCGGCCAGTAAGTCCCACACTCCTCTCTGCATTCATCAGCTCAAGGGTGGTTCCCAGGGGTGGCAGAAGGGGGATTTGTAGTGCTAAGACACCTTTGGACCTGGAGGTGAACTTGGCTGGGTTCTCATCCCTTTCTCCACCCACGGCCTTCGCCTAAGCCTAGCCCCATGAGCACAGGCCCTCAGCACTCTACTCATTCCAGCTGGAATGTGATAGGGAATGGATTTCCTGTTTGAGTTTTCCCCGAGAAGAGCTGGCCTCTTTCTTCCGGCACTGGCAACTCCCTCCAAGGCCCGAGGGTGTGGAACCAGCCAGATATTGAAAGGCCTGCAGGTGGGCTGCTGGGGCTCTGTTTGGCCCAGGAGTTCTGAGCAGAAGCTCTTGAGGGCGGTGTGGGTGAAGGAGGCATGGCTTGACTTGGTATTCCAGCTCCACCACTAAATTCTCTACAGGTAAAATAAGTGAAAATTACCTCCTTCCCAATGCTATAGAGGAAATATGTTGGTATATGTAGGTGCTAAGATAACGTCAGACACGTGGTACATTTTCTGAAAGTATTGTCCTGATTATTTCATTTAGTAGTGGAGCCTCAGTGTCATTGGAAGAACCTAGCAACTAAAAGCTCAGTCTAAATGCATTTCATATCTTTGTATTTTATCCATCACCATAGCATCTATATAACCCACTCTCCCATTTTTTTCCTGGTTCATTTTTCGATTTGGGTGTTACACCTGAGGGTCCTCAGGGCATCTCATGATGCCAGGGATCTAACCTGCATTCTTCCATATGCAAAGCATGTGCTTCAGCCCTTTGAGTGATTTCCCTGGCTTACATTTTTGGTTATATGTTTAATTAGTGTGGGGGCCATACCTGGCAGTGCTCAGGAGCCAATCCTGGCTCTGTGTTCAGGGCTCTGATGGTACTTGGGGACCATATGATGTACTGGGGATTTGAGTCAGGTTTGCAGCTGCAGCTGCATACACAGCAAGACCTCTAACCTCTGTACTATCTCTCTAGCTCCATAGTCCTTTTTTAAAGAGAGACCACCCTCAGTGATGCATGGGTCCATCAGGACCACATCCACCCATGTTCTAAGCACCCTTAAATGCCCAGTTTCTGGCATATAGTTAGTTATAAGCCACTTGAGCTGTCTCTTCAGCCTCTTCTACAGCCCTCCTAAAAGACAGTTTAGGAGTCAGAGACCATAACAGATGATGCTTTGTGCAAGTGCGGATACCAGCCCTGTGAGATGCCCTGCCCTGTCTCCAGGTGCAGCTCATTGATAGAGTTCACTTTGTAGATGGTTCTCCAAAGGGATATTTTGTGATCAAAGCTAGCATTTTCCAGGTTTTTACTAGGTGCTGATCTAGGTCCATGTGCATGTTTACTCATTTATCTTAGTCCTTACCACAGACCTCTGGTGCGGGCACTAGTCTGAGCCTCTTTTTCACAAATCACAAATCATCCTGTTATTCGTCGATTGCCTCGAGCAGGCCCCAGTAACGTCTCCTTCATCCTAGCCCTGAGATTATATTCAAGGCTCTTTAGGAGAATGAGACCCATCATTGTTACTGGTATTTGGCATATTGGGTACGCCACGGGGAGTTTGCCAGACTCTGCCATGTGGGCAGGCTACATTCGGTAGCCTGCCAGTTTGTCCAAAGTAGGAATGAGATAATAAGATGTCATAATAAGATGCAGCAGTCTCCTGCCCCTGCGCCTGGCTGTCCTCGCCAGGGCCCGTTGGAGGGGAGCGGGTTGAGCCTCTTTTTAAGATGAGGAAACTAAAGCCAGAGAGGTAGTACAGCGAGGAGGACACTTGCCTTGCATGCACGTGACCCTGGTTTAATCCCCAGAATTCCATATATTCCTCCAAGCCCATCAGGAGTGATCCCTGAGCACAGAGCCTGAAGTAAGCTTTTCTTTTTTTTCTTTTTTGGATCACACCCAGTGTTGCACAGGGGTTACTCCTGGCTCTGCACTCAGGAATCATTCCTGGTGGTGCTCAGGGGACCATATGGGATGCTGGGTATCGAACCCGGGTCAGCCATGTGCAAGGCAAATGCCCTATCTACTGTGCTATCGCTCCAGCCCCTGGAGTAAGCTTTGAGCACAGCTGGGTATGCTCCCCCCCTCCCACCACCCCCCCCACACACACACACCAAGACAAGGAAACTGAGGTCACACAACTCATTTAAGTCAGACAACCCTGGAGGAGGAGGAGTCTGCTCCCAAGGCCAGGCGTCTTGCAGGAGAGCCCAGGGGTTAGCCGTCTGCTGCTCGGCTTCTCTGCCTGTGCCACCTTACAGCCCCTGTGCTTTACATCTGCACTGTGCTTCTTACTTGTGGTGCGCTAGGTGGAACACCGGTACATTAGAGCCTGGTGATAACCTCCCAATCCCCTTCTCCACTGATGCTTATTAAATCTGTCTTTTTTTCCTTTGTAACCCCATAGCTAAAGTGAACTTCCTTATTGAGCTCCTTTGCTGCAGGTTCTTCCCTCCAGTGCCCCCAGCTCCATTGACACAGGTCAATGGGATGTCTCCCCTTGACATCGCTGCTAATCCTCTTGGTCCCTTTCTGGCAGTCACCTCTATCTGCAGGCCAGTTTTAGCCTACCCCTCCCCTGTTGACTTAAGCAGTTGAGAGAGGTTGTCTTCTCTGCCAGTACATCTCTGTAGGATGGCAGGTGCAGAATTTCCATTTTGCCCATCCCCTTGAGGGTGACCAGACCCCAGGAACCTGACTCATGCTGATTAAACTCCCAGCAAATATCTTATTATTTAGAGCGCTAAGTTGCAAGCCCGCAGGGAGGAGGCAGTGACCAGAAGGCTTGTGTTTGCCAGTCAGCATGGCCTTTCACTAAGTAAAAGTCAGCTGGGGGAGTTAGACATCGTCAGGAGGAGACTGATTGTTACTAAGTCACTTTATTGGACTGGGATGGGCAAACCCGGAGAGAGGAATTAATAAAGAAAAAAGGGTGAACCTGGGACATGGTGTTTGCACCCCCATTTTCTGAGAGAAGAGTAGATTACATTGCAGAATTCTTAATATAATGTTTAAGCTAAAATGGAAGTCTTGGGGGCAATGCCCAGTTCTTAGGAATGCTAGTTGGCCTCTCTCATTAGGAAGCTATTGTGGCAATGCTCAGGAGATCCTGTTTCTGGAAGAGTAATAGCAACTCTGGGACCACCACTGCTCAGACTACCAGTCAGGAGTCCAAATATCCTTTTATTAGAAAGAGAATTTAGGAAATTTCTCACTGAGCATTGCCTATCTAGCCCCTTAAAACATTTCCCCATGTACACTGGTGGAGGAATGGGTGTTGGAACATTGTGTGACTGAAAGCCAACCATGAACAGCTTTGTAATTGTGTATCCCACTGTGATTCAATTAAAAAACAACAACAAACAAACAAAAAAAACCTTCCCTAGGGAATCATACCACTTCCCCAGGGGTTAGGACCATGATTCGTGTGGTAGAAGACATGGGATCAATCCCCTGCCCCACTGGGGGTCACCCCTCAAATACTTTCCCCAAATATTAATACTACACTTTCTATAATTACAGTTTTCTACCAATTGTCCATTCAGTTTATACCCACTCTTACAGAGGAAGAAGACATGTTCTCATGGAGACTTAGAAAATACTCGAATCTTACCACATTGCTCGGCACCCCTTAAAGAGACTGAACCCTGGGAGAAGCTACGTCCCTGTTCTATATTGATTCACACTGACTTCCATTTCCTTGGCTCATCCTTGACCATACCCTGATTGCTCTACTTTGATATTTTCCTCTGCCTAGAGTTGGCAGCACTCACCAGCCAAATGGCTTAGCAGTGCCTGCAGCTCTGCATCTCAGACTCCTCAGCCATAGGGGGATGGGAGGAGGAAGGAGTTTAGAGAGGTGAAAACAGTGATTAGCACCGTCCTGGTTCCTGGCCTGCACCCAACACTTGTGAGATGATGTTAATCAGAATGAGGTGCTGAGCACATCAAATTGCTTGCTATTAGAAATCATTATTACAGAAATATGTCTTACTTTTCATTGGGTTCTACTAGTCATAGGCATTCTGTGGTTTATTTTGGTTCTAGATTACCACAGTGAAGTAAATCACATGAATTTTGGGGGTTTCTAGTATGTTTAAAGTACAAATCTAGGTTTATACCTTAGTCTATTAAGTGCAAGAGCAGTATGGCTTTTCAAAGCACAATTTAAGGGGCCAGAGAGATAGTACAGTGGCTAGCACAATTGCCTTGCATGCAGCTAACCTGGGTTCCATCCCCAGCACCCCATATGGCTCACTAGGAGTAATCCTTGAGCACAGAGCGAGGAATAAGATCATTACCGGCCCCAAGACCAAAATCCAAAAAATTAAAATACAGTGTATGTGCCTAAAATAAATGTGGTACAAGAGGCAGGAAGTGAGCATGTGCTCACCATGGTAACGTGGAGTGTGTAGATATGCTTAGTACAGGGATGCTACAATCCTTCACTGTGTTAAACACACACACACACACACACACACAATTTCTTTAAAAATAAAGTTTGTGCTAAGGGCACTAAAGCCAGACACATAAAATGAGGTGTGCCTGAATAGCCCTTTCCCTGACACTTTTGAGACTCCATCTTCCTTTACTCTTACTCAGTTCGGTTCCTTTAAGAGCATGCTCTGGGTGTGCATCTCAGTTCTGGGACATTTCACATCTTTTTAAAGATGATTCTCAAGAACAACAAAGCCAGACTGCAGAGATCCATGAAAAAACACGGGTTGCAGAAAGAGGAACTTAGTCAAACAGGGTATATGTTCTAGTCAATGACAGGTCCAACCCATGTCTTTTATACCCTAGAGCAACACTGAAATTATCATTGTGGGACATTTGAAAACTTAGTTGGTTCCGTTGGTCATAATTAGGGGTTGCAAAACAAGGAGAAGGAATAGCATTACATAGTTTAATACCAAGGCTACCAAAATATGGAAGAGGACTGAGAAATAACACAACAGACGTCTGGTCAAAGGGGTCTCACATGCAGTTCTTCTGTCATGCATGCTGCCCTTTCTCCCTCCATGTGGTCACTGTTTTCGTGAAAGGAGAACATGTCTAACAATCCACCACAGAAAGGGAGATTCTTCACCCTCTTAGCCCATGTTCTTGCCCAACCTCTTGTAACATGGAAGTCAGTAGAAATGATGATGGCGATTTTGAATGATGACTATGATTACTTTTCTGCTTCCCAAAAGGAAGTGTATCAAGCTCTGCCAGAGGATAATTGGAAGCTGGTGGTTTTAAATGCACTCGGCCAGGCTAGTGCACTTATAGCCGGGAAGAGGATATCTCTGGCCATGTGGGGTTTCTTATGGCTGTTCTGGAGACTTTGGGTCATATTTTACCCCTAGAATCTGGGAAGAAATTAGTCTCGACACCTAATGACCAATCCAGTGTTGTTAGCAGCTATAATGGGTCTGTGATAAGTGGAATAGAAACATCCTGCTCCTTACTCCTGCTGTTAGAGGAGGGGTTTTGAGGCATGGCATAAGGGGGAAATGCCTGCCCGACTTAAGGTTCTGCAGCTGAAAGTGAACAGTAATAACAACAACAGCTGCCACCTGCCATGCCCCTCTGTGTACCAGACCCCAGTTTTTGTGCCATGTAGACATGATGTCCTCTTCCTTCCATTCCCCTCTGTAGTTAGCATTATTATCCCTCAGCACTCAGTGTGGAAACCGAGACTTGGGGAAGTAAGTAGACTTTTCCAGACGAGAAGAGCTGACTTGGGCTCGATGCTCTAGCTGTCTCTACACAGCCCACTCTCTGCCTGCTCCTACTAGGGTGACCCATATGCATGTCCTGCAGGTGCTGATGAGAATTCAAGTCTCTAGAACTCTGGGTATGATCTCCTTTAGCAGATTTACCAGTTTGAGGAGATTTTTTTGCCCCTCTGCTCATTGTCTCTTAGGGAGATGTTGCCAACTGAAAGAAATTAAGAATTTGTGTCTTAAATTTAAAAAAAAGAGAGATTTGTGTCTTGAGGCCAGAGTAATAACTTGCATATGATTGACTTGGGTTCGATCCCTAACAACCCATATAGTTACCTGAGTCTAGCACAGAGCCTGGAGTAACTCCTGAGCACCTCTGGGTATGTCAAGCTCAAGAACAAAACAAACAAACAAAAAAGGATGCAAATCTTTTTTTTTAATTTTTATACATGAAACACCATGAGGTACAGTTGTAGACTTAAAATTTTTGTGCTTGGGTTTCAATTATACAATGATCAAGTAGTCATCCCTCCACCAGTGCCCATTTTCCACCACCACGGATCCCAGTATCCCTCCCACCCCCCATCCCCCCTCTCCCACCCTGCCTCCGTGGCAGGGCATTCCCTTTTGTTCTCTCTCTTCTTTTGGGTGCTGTGGTTTGCAAAAGAGGCATTGAGTGGCAATCATGTTCAGTCTATAGTCTACTTTCAAGGGATGCAAATCTTAGGACTCTTTCAAAGTAGGCCACAATCCAGCCCAAGGGCTCACCTGGAGAAGGGGATTTTTGCCTTTGGACTTCCCCCAGGAAATCCCCCTTAAAAAAGGACTGAATACTCACCTCTGGAATTTAGGAGCATGCATTCCCCTCTAGGCTTAGAAAAAGCTTTTAAGTGAGTTGAAACTTCAGCTTCTGCAGGAGGGCTGCAGGGAAAGAGTGAGGCTGGGAAGGAAGATCTCCAGCAGATACTTTCCTTGCCCACATGCTCAGGTGTTCAGGGCCCTTCCCTTAATTTTTCCATGATCTCCTCCACCTGCCAGAAACTCCATCTTAGTCTATAGGTACTGGGAAGAGGAGGCGTTGGAATTGGGGCAGGAGGGAGGGGATGTGAAGAAGGCTTCTGTAGCTGGTCCCAGTTTATGTAACTACTCTGGAAGGTGTCCCTGAGAAGACCTTGTTTCCAGCTGGTCTCCAGTTATTAGTCTAGGCAGAGCATAACTGTGTTCTGATCCTCCTGTTCTCTTCCCACCCCATCTCCTCTCTTACACACACACACTCACACACACACACACACACACACACACCTGCCCCTTCTCTTTACTAGTTGCTTTATATTTACTCTTTTCTCACCCCTTTCCTTTACCTCTAGAGTGAATTGGGGGCACAGGGCCCTAACTCTAGCCCCCCACCAGCATCTATATTCTTTTGGTTTCTCTAACTCTCCTCTCCTTTGCATCCATAGGGTGTTTGTCTAATCCAGGAGCAGAGTAGCGTAAGTGAATCTTATTTCCTTAAAATTCTTTAAAAATCCCTTGTTTTTCTAGAGCTCTGGCAATAATGGACTGTTGGACTATCCTCAGTGGCTGGGGCCTTTCTTCCTGGGGTGGGAGGGTGGGATATCCTTCTGCTTGGTAAGAAAAAAGAATTGTGGGTCACCACAATGACTATATCAAAATATTACCCTGTCTCAAAATTAAGAGAATATGACTTAACAGGTAACTCTGGTCTGCTGTGTCCCACTGATATTCAGACTGCCCTGAAATGAGTTGTTCAAACAGTTTTTGAAATAGGATATGCTACTATTATTTTCACACCCAATGAGACAGCAGGCCCAAAGAAGGTGAGATGCTGGACAAGGTAGTTTACCTCTCTAGGCTTCCATGTCTCCCTCTGATTAGGGGCATGGACCCAATGTCTCCTATTCTTTGCAGCTGGAATTTTCTGGAGGTTTTGAAAGCCTTGGGTAGATATTACTCTATGTGTAGCATTTGGTGAACTGACCAAGATAAGCCCTAGTTTTTTGTCATCAGGTTAGTAAACCTTCAGTTACCAAGACCCCCCAATACCCTCTCCTTTTTTATTTTCAACCAGATAAGAACTTCTTTCTGGAATATTCTATTTCCTACACACTAGGATATGACATTATCTATAGCTGCCTGAAGACTCAGGTGGGCATTTGTTCTTCCTGGAGCAATATTCCCGGGGCAGCTCAGTAAGGTTGAAGGAATACCTTGCTCTAGAACCCAGCTTGGTCAACAGGAATGGAAAACTTGCTACATCCACTCTGACTTAGAACTGACTTATCTGTCCCAGGACAAGGGTCCACAGTTATGGCTGGATTGTTAAGGTATGTCAGTGTTTCTTCTCCAGCCAAATGCCAGATCCCCTGATTGATCTTCTATCCTAAACCCCTTTGACCTGACACCATCATAAGGGCCCCTCAATCTTGACCAGTTTTCTCCTTCTTGCTGGATACGTATATGCAGCGAAGGAGCAGCACACAGTGGGTCTCACTGGGATGGCTGGACAGGATGACCTTGACCTAACCTCCACTCCCTCCCCCCCTCCCCCCCCATCCCGTACACACATCCCAATGCATGGACACTGGTCCTGGGACTTTGAATAGACTGTGTATTCTTCATCCCTTCAACTTTACAACTCACCATCTGAGCCTAAAATTCCAGTCCAGTAACATCTAGACTCCTGCCTCCTCTGAGACCGGGAATCTATTTACAAAGACTGCCTTTAGTTTGGAGTCTGTTCTTCCAGTGAGAAGGCAGGGATGCTAAAAGGTGGTGTCCTTCTTGGGAACTTAGGCAAGAGTTTTAGCCAGTGGCTTCCCATGGGATCCTGATACAAAGCAGCCAGCAAGGAGCCAACTTCCAGAGATGCAAGAAAAGGAGAATGTGAAGGCTGAACAACCTTGGGGAGCCTGCCAGGGAGAAGCAGGAAGTCACAGTTCAGGGCCGTTGCTTCAGCCCTCCAGCACAGCACACAGGCTGCTTTTGCTTTTCATATACCCCTGTGGTACCTACATGCCCCAAGAATACAGACTAAAGGGGCCTGTTGGATCCCTAAGGCAGGCTTCCTTACCCAGAAAAACCTTCCAAAGAAGGGAATTCCCTTGGTACTTGTCAAAAGCTCAGAACTTTTAATCAATTATTTTTTGTGAGCTGCTCAGGACAGACACCAGTATAAAAAGCTTTTTCTTGGCTGGCAACATGTATTGACTACAGAATAAGTCTTCCAAGAACCAGGGGTAAAAATAGGTTGTCTGTCTCCTTTAGTGACTATCGTAAGATGCCAGAAGAGCAAAGAGGGGCTGCGAAGGTATATTTTTTTTTTCTATTTTGGGAAAGGTATATCCTTTCTTGGTGGTCTATAGATAATAAAAGAACTCAAAGCCAAAAGGACATCCCAGACAATGCCTTCTCAAACTCTCCCAAAGGGCACAGTGTTTGGGGATGTCCCTGAGGTGTCTTTATGCAGCTAAGCAAAGGCCAAATTCACCAGGTCACTCCCACAGTTTCAACCAGGAAAGCTCTGTTTTAATCTGGTTCTGTATTTGAGCTGTGTTACCATGGTTTCGTGATAAAGATATATTTGTTTCGAAGCTCATGAGCTGCTCCAATGCTTTATTTCAGAAGGGGGAAAAAATGAGAGAGATGATGAGTGAGGGATGTAGCCCCGAGCTCTCCTCACTCAAGTTTGACTCTCTTCTGTTGTTTGATTCCCCCACTTTGACTGTTTTATTTCAGTGAGGACATCTCACATCTAGAAGTTCTGTTCTTATCCACATCTGCCCAATCACCCCTCATTCCTCATAGTATCTCTGTCTGGTTTTTGTTGTTGTGCTGTGGAGCCATACCTGATGGTGCTCCAAAGAGCGAGGGCCACTCCTAGGGGTACTTGGGGGAAGGGGCTCAAATGCATACATGAAGATATGTGCTCTACTACTTGAGGCACACCCTCAACTCCTCTGTTCAAGTCACGGTCACGGTCATGGTCCTCCCGTTGTTCATCGATTTGCTCGAGCGGGCCCAGTAACATCTCCTTCGTGAGACTTGTTGTTACTGTGTTTGGCATATCAAATACGTCACGTGTAGCTTGCCAGGCTCTGCCGTGCTGGTGAGATACTCTCGGTAGCTTGCCGGGCTCTCAGAGAGGGGCGGAGGAATCGAACTCGGGTCAGCCATGTTGGCTGCGTGCAAGGCAAATGCCCTACCGCTGTGCTATCGCTCCAGCCCTCTGTTCAAGTATTTCTTGTAAAATAATTTCTTATCTTTTGATTTTCTTGTGAATACCTGGGGATTTCAGACTCTAAAATCCCTTCAGCTCTAAAGCTACCATATTTTTTCTCTGTAGTGACCACCTTTGTTTTTTGGTTGTTGTTATGATTTGTTCTCTTCATTTAATCTCAGCTAATCCTGAGAGCCTAATTTAGGAATATGTCTTCAGAGAGGATTGATGATTGCTTCTGCTCAAGTGTGGGGACACTTCTAGCATTTTTCCCTCACAGGGATCAATGCTAACCCCTTCCAAGTTGGTTGTGAATGTCTCAGGTTTTCCATTTCACTGTCCCCTATCCAGAAACTGGAGCGATAGTACAGTGGGTAGAGCATTTGCCTTGCACACGGTCAACCCGGGTTTGATCCCCAGCATCCCATATGGTCCCATGAGCACCACCAGGAGTAATTTCTGTGTAGAGTCAGGATTAACCCATATGCATCGCTGGGTTTTGGGTGTGACCCAAAAAGCAAAAAAAATTAAAATAAAATAAAATATAATAAAGGTAGCCCCGCCTTTAATATTTGCTTACCATAAATTCACTATTTCCACTGCTGGTTTCAGTTCATGGTTCTTTGGTTTGCTGAGTGTGTGTGTGTGTGTGTGTGTGTGTCTGTCTGTCTGTCTGTCTGTATTTCTGTCTGTGTGTGTGTATGTATGTAGCAGGGAATGAGTGGTGGGTGGAGTCCTTACATTTTCCAGTTTCCACAATGCACTAAAAGGTATGTTTTTTCCCAGATCTAGTTGTTGTTTAGTGGGTCGGTGCTTATGAACATATATTCTGTCATAAGGCTGGAGAGAGAAGACCTCATTTAGTTTAAAGAATCCTGTTTATAGATCCCTTGTGCTCCTTCTTTTCATCGGGATATCTTCACGTTTAAAGACCTGTCATCTTGCTCCTCTAGAGACCCACAGGCCATGATTCCTAAAGAAAAAGAGAAATGAGAAGCACAAGCTAAGCTTTGTCTTCCCAGAGAGCATTTCTAGATTTTTCTCCTGCAAAAGAAGGCTGGGTTCTGGCTCTCTGATCCTCTCTGGGCATTTTTCTTTTATCCCTTTCACGTGTAGATTAAAGCCCATTTTTGTGGCCGTTTTAAAACTTTATCTTTGAACAGTGCTTTCTAGATTGTGAAATACTTATATTTCCTTTGACTTTCTTGACCCTTTCAGCACCTCTCTGAGCTGGCAGCCCTCGCCCCATTTCAGAAGAAGACACTGAAGGTTCAGAGTCCAGCTGGTTTGTTTCAGGACACAGGGTCTATTCATCAGTAAACCAGGACCCACACACAGACGTCCCGACTCCAAAACCATTGCTTTCTCCCACTCGACCTGCTTTTCATGGGCGAGAAAGTAAACCGCAATCAGTCACCCATTCATCCGTTCATTGAATTATTGCTCATCTTTCATAGCCAGGCCCTGTTCCAGGCATGAGGGGATCATTGACAACCAAGTACAGTGTCGATGGTGGCAGATAGTAAATAAACATGCAACAGTATAATGCCAGAGAGTGACAACTGCTGTGACCAAAAATAAATCAGCATGTGGGATAGATACAGAGGAGCTGGAGGTGGGCGGGGTGGGGCTGGGGATGAACTGCAGGAGGAAGCGGAGGAAAGAACTGGGAAGAGATTGCCCACAGGAGATGGGGAAGCAGGTTTAAGGCGGGGGGGGGGGGGGGGGGGGTGGAGGGGAGGGAGGGAGCGGTGTGGAGGGGGACAGAACACTTGGACTCTGTGAGCACTGTCCCAAAGGCAGAGTGGTGGTAGCTGATAGGAAAGAGTGGGCTGGGTAGCAGGAAAGAGTGGGCTGGGTAGCATGTTAGGGAAGGTTGAAGCAAAAGTTTAAGGCAGGAGGGAGAGTCTGATCCTTGCACAAACCTTTGCTTCCCTTTTGAACAAGAACCCTCGCACGCATGACTCTGGCTTTTAACAATTCTCCCGTGTTTGCTCTTGTCTCCCACAGGCCTACCGGTTTTCCCAGCTTCCTGAAATGGTCATGGGTTCTCCGCCTCCACCGGTACCTCCTCGGACTGGCCCTGTGGCTGTCACGTCTCTTAGGCGGTAACGCATTCCTTTCTTGGCCAGGCTTCAAATGTTCAGATTTGGTCCCAGAGCCTGACAGTCTCCATGCATTCCACAACCCCCGCCACTCCCCTTCTTCTAGGTGTCTTTCTTGTATAGACAACCTGAGCATCTGAGAACCATGAAAAAAGTGGGACCACAGAGAGTTGGCCACTGTCCATGCCATTTAATGAGAAAAATGACAGACTCAAAGAAACTAGACTCAAAGAAACCCAAGATTAACTGCCCCAAACTCTGAAAACTCTGCACCCAGATCCTGAACAGCTCGAAATGATTCCCAGAGCTGGAGATTGTAGCTTAGTGGTAGAGCACTTGGTTTGCAAGTGTGAGGTCCCAGGTTTAATCCCTGGTACCCATCCCTCTGACTCCTCCTTCCCCTCCCCAATACACACAAAATAAAAATGACTTCAGCTTGAGCCACTATACCAGCTACCTCTGGCCACTTTAACATACCCCACAGTTACTTTGTGTTTTAGAAGGGGTTCTGAGAGGCCATGGAGCAGTTAGGGCACCCACCCTATCTCATAACTTCCAGGATGGGGAGGTTGAAGGAGCAGGAACCCAGCTGTGTCAGCCCCGAAGCTTTTGGTCTGGGAGCTCTTTGCTCTGTGGTGATATAAAAAGCACGTGTTTGAAGTAAAGACAGTCAGAAGAACAAAAGCCAGGGACCCTGGGACAGAGAGGAATCAAATCACAGAACCAGTTGCACCCTGGCCCTCCTGCCCTCGCCTTCACTGCATACACCCTGAACCCCCTGTACCACAGGCTTGAGCCTGTGGAAAGTGGTGAAGGGACATGCCCTTGTTTGCAGCAGTAGAATGCAGAGCTCTGTGTACACCTCACTGCTTCACCTCAGGATCCTCAGGGGTGTGTGGGAGCAGTTTCTGAGGATCCAGTTCTGCCTGTGTCTGCCGTAGCACCCAGGCACGAGGCCGCAGCTTCTGGCCTGCTTCCTGATGCCCAAGGGACTAGGATTCCTCCACAGGAGCCTTGTGTGTGGACCAGTGGTCAGGAAGGGTTTTCTGAAGGAGCATCTGCCTGGGACAGTGTGAAACTCTATGTTCAGGGAGTGAGCTGGTGGGAGAGTGGAGGGATGGAGAGAGGGGGAGAAGCCACAGAGCGTTCAGCATGGCCTGTCCGGGTAGTCAGATCATCCCAGCTTCGTCCGGAACCACAGGACAGCGGGCTTGGGGCTTACCGTGCAACAGCAGACCTGGGTTGGACACTGGTCCCCAGAACCCTGGCAGGAGTGATCCCTGAGCTCAGAGGCAGTAGCAAGCCTTAAGCACTGCAAGGTGTGCTCCGCCTAATTCCCCGCCCCCCAAAAGAAAACCCCAAATCATCCCAGCTCTAGGCCATGCTATGAGGAACTATGCAGAGATGCTCAGTTACTCCAGGGGTCTGTGGATGGGAGGAGCTTCGCCTCTGTCCTTAGTGGTAGGGTTGCTAAAAAGCAACGTTTAGCGTTTATTTATTCTCTGACACCAGCCTCCTCCCCCACAAGTCCCTCTCTGCTAACCGTTCTAGACAATTATCAGGAGGTCACTGTGTGCCATCTAAGCCCGGGTAACCCAGTGGAGAGGTAGCTGGACCCCAGACCTCTGCCTTCCCCCTTGCCTGCGAGAGCCAGCCGCCCCTCTGATCTAGGGGCGCACAGGGTAGAGGTAGGAGCTGAGCTGAGCTGGCAGCCTGCCACCCGCAGTGGCTGCCTTGGCTTCCCTCCCGTTTTCGTTTTCGTGTCGGGGACAGCCTGGAGCCCGTCCGTAGCGGCGAGGACAAAGCCCGTGCACGGCTCGGGACCCTTCCTACCGGGCGGGGAGGGGCTGGAGCTGAGAGCTCCAACTGCGCCAGGGTCTTCCTCGGCTTTCAGAGCGCTAAGTGGGACTGTGTGTGTTAAATGGGTCGGATTTGTGGCTTGTCTGTGGGTCGCCCTTTCCCCCCCATTCCCACCCCACCCACTTGAAAAAAGTTCTTTTGTTCACAGTGCGCAAGAAGCGCCCGCTTTCCCGGCTCTCGCCCCGGCCCCAGGCGTGGGGGGCGCGGTGCTCGTAGCCCGGGCGGGTCCTGCAGGTCCTGGCGTGGGGCGGGGGTGGGGGGGGGTGAGGGGGGGGGGGGAGGAGAGGCAGCCGCGCGGGGCCTTCTCATTGGCTGCCGATGGCGTCATCCTCCCTAGGGCCACCCGCCGCAGCCAATCCCCCCGCGCTAATTGCTGGGCTTATTTTTATATGGAAATTAAGTGTCCTACTCCCGGGAGAAGCTTGCCACCCTCGCGGGGGCTGGAATGGCCTTGAGTATCTAAAAATAGCTCCAGCGCAGGTTGGCAGCCGGGAGCCCGGTGCGTCGTGCCCCTTTGTTATCAGGGCAGGGCGGGAGTGGGTGGTCTCCGCCGGCCCGAGGACCCCACCTCTGCTGCTCCTGGGGCGGCCCCTTAGGGGGATGCTCCAACCTCTCCCCCGGGTGGAGGTCGGGGTGCGGGGGAAGCGGCTAATGCAACCCCTCTCCATGCTGCAGGTCCACCTCGGACGTGGGCAGCAAAACCAGGATGACCGATTCGACGGGGCCTGAGGCAGCCCCCCTGCACGACAGTGGCTCCTTCGCCCAGGTGTCCCGAGGCCAAGTGTCCGTGGCACAGTTGGATCAGTCGGCCTTAAATTACTCAGGTGGGCAAGAGGAGCAGCGCCTGGGAAGGGAGTCAGCTGCCCTCGACCCCACTGGGCCCTGTTCTCTTTGCTTCCACCCCCACCTCCAAATGGGCACCCTCCTCTCCCAGGCCACTCCCGACCATCAAGGCAAACTCTGTAGTCTTCTCATCTAGTGCTGTTCTTCCAGAAAACGGAGCTGAACTGTGACAAACATTAAGATATGTTATGGTATATATATTTACACATCTAAGGCTATATATGTATGTATATGTGTGTGCACATACACACACATACAGACGCGCACGCGTGCGCGCACACACACACACACACACACATACACATACCATACCAGACTTCAGAGTTTTTGTTTTTTGATCATCTAGTTGCAATATTAAAGCTTAAACTAACCCTTTCTCTCATCTTCTCCCTAGATGTATTCCCAGCTCTCAGCCTGCGGGTTTTAATATTTTGCTACACGTGCATGCGAATATTTGATGTTCTTTCAACTTAGCTAAGTGACATCAAGCCAAACATGTCCTTTTGTGTATTTTCTTGATTCATGTTGTTCTGGAGAATTGTGTTGTTCTCGCAGTTTCTCCAGGTGGCTTCTGACTTACAACTCCAGTTTCTTCATTGAAACTGCCTTCAGTATTTAGTTATAGACTCGGCTACTTTGGCCTATTGGTGACATACTGGTTGTCTCCAGATTGGTATTTTTTTTTCTGTTACAAACAATGCTAAAACAAAGGTGGAGGTTTGCCCATGCTCTAATTGCTTCTTCAGTTTTTTGAAACCGTACCTTTTCATTGAAAGCTGCAAAGGTCCATTTGTCAACTCTTGTAACAGTCTTTTTGGTATATATAGAGATTCCACCAGTGGAATCCATCCCTTCATGTTCTTATCTTGACCCTAAAAAGTACTGTCCTTGAAAAACAAAAATACTGTCCTTGGACCAGAGAAATGCCTCACAAGGTTGGGTGCTCACTTTGCATGTGGGTCCCTGGCACGACTGCTAGCAGCGACCCCTGACAGAGCCAGGAGTTGCCCCTGAGCTCCTTCTGGTAGGGTCCACAAGCCAAAAACATGAAAATGAAAGTAGCCTCCTGGGAGTGTCACCACTGGGAGAAGCTGGGGCTCTGGGAAGGGAGGGGGCCTCTCTTGCTGGAATCCCAGCAGATGCCGCCTCCTATCCTGACAGAGGGGCAGCCTGGGGCTGCAGGTTGAGGTCTGTGCCCCCTCTCCCCAACCGCCAGAGTTCACCCGCCCACCTCACCCCCATTTCCCAGCATCTCCCACCTTGCACAGACATCAGCTCCTCAGCTCAGTGGGCAGGGGGCTGGCCTAACCTCCCTGTCCTTCTCTTCCCTGTCAGGTAATACAGTGCCGGCTGTGTTTGCCATCCCAGCTGCCAACCGCCCCGGCTTTACTGGCTACTTCATTCCGACGCCTCCCTCCTCCTACAGGAACCAGGCCTGGATGTCCTATGCAGGGGAGAATGAGCTCCCGAGCCAGTGGGCCGATTCGGTGAGGTGCCCTTCTTCACAGCACGTTCTGCCCCCCCTTCAGGGAGAAAATGGAGAAGAGGTTGACAAAGGGTGTGGGTGTTTGGGGTTCTCTGTCACCTCCCACCAACCAACTGGCTAAAACCAGTGTGCTACAGGGCGGGGGGGAGGGGGGGGAGAGTCCTCTGACAGAGGAGCTGGACGTCTGCCTTCTAGACCATGTTCCACTTCTTTCTAAGCCAGGCGACCTCAGTCAAGTACATTTTTTGGTAACAACCACCATATTTTGAGTAGTTTCTACGTGCCAGACTCCAAGTTAGATTTTGGTTTACTATGTTGAAGTCTTTGAGTTCATTGCTTTATGATTGATGCCATCATAATCCTTACAGCAGTTCTATCAGCTGGGTTTTATTACTCCCAAGATGTATCCCACGTTACAGATGTAGAAACCAAGGCCCTCTCAAGTGCCCCAGAGGGTTACATATCCCATTCTACACAGCTAGTAAGATCCAAGGCCAAAATTTCAAACTTGTACCCTCCAACTCCAAAACCTTTAGTAGATTTGTGCCTTTTGTTTTCAAAATTCTGTAAAATATTTCTATAGATGAAAGACTATGAGGGAAAGTACTTGAAACACAAGACTGAGTTTCCTAGCACATAGATACTAAGTTTCTCTGCCTGTGTTGCAGCCAAGGACTGTCTTATTATGGTGCCCTGGGATCTTCCTTTGTAACAAGTAGGAGAATATGACACAGTGGACCTGGTCTAGCCTGGATCAAAGAAACCAGAGCAGGTGAACCTGAGTGTCCACACCTAATTCTGCCTCTGAGTCGCCTCTTAGGAGCTGCAAAAGATAAATAAATAAATAAACCTGGAAAACAAAGCAAAAAAATAAATCAGTGATTACCTGTAGAGTCACATCCCAGTGTGAGAGTCTCCATCATGGATAAGAAAGGATGAACCTGAGGGACCCTAATCCTCTGTGTCATTTTAGGGTTCAGTCTTAGCATTTGAAATATGACTTACATTTAAGAAACATGTGATACTCTTCTTTTCTGTCCACCCCTGGTTGGCCATACACTCTGCCTCTAAACATTCAGTGCAGTGTCAGCATGGGTGCCTGTTCTGATTTGTACATTTAAGTGACTTTATCAGGAGTGAGGCTTTATGACGTTATGTTAACTTTCGGGACAACCAAAGCTTACCCCATTAATTTCCAAACATATTTTAGCATGTGTCACCATATGTTTAAAAAAAATACTGAAAAAATTTTCTTTCTCCTTCATCAGAAGGGGAATGAAACTTAATTTGTCTCTAACAGATGATTCATTATCATTCTGTCTCATTATACTAAGATGATATTTGTAGGATGGACTCTAGTGTTCTGTAGGAGTATTATCCCTATGGCAAATATCTTCAAACCACTATAATTTTGGAATTATAACAATGCTGCCATATGCTTTTTTTTTTATTTCTCTGACTTTCCTCCCAGCTGGTCCTTTATATCAATGTAAATGTCCCCATTTGAAGAGATATGTTCACCCTGAAATATGTATTTGCTTATTAGAATTGTGTGTCAAGTTGGAGTAAATAAGCTCTAAGAGGAAATAGGGGGATTTTCTACTGCTAAGTCGGCAAATCTTGGTGTGACAACTGCCATCAGGGCATCTATTTTGTTTGTTTGAAGGTCTCTTTGGCTTCTGTGGTCAGTGCCAGCCCTTTTAAGCAGCCCACTCACTTCAAATCACTGGAGAAGAGTTGACACTTCAGAGTTACTTTGACTCTTGATGTCTGAATATAAGGGGAACTTCCCAGAAAGCAAGTAGACTTGGGCTAAGCAGGTGACTGCTGCTCACCTCTGCAGAGGATGACACTGGCTCCTCGGCAGGAGTGGCAGAAGGATTTTTGGGAACCTTGGCCTTTGCCCTCCCCCAAGACACTTAGAGAAGAAAACTCAGTCAAGCTTATGGCAATATCCAGATGCAAATGTCTTCATATTAAAATGAACCTCCCAAGATGAAAATGAAATAAAAAATTTAGGAAAGGGAATCCAGAAAATCAACCCTTAACCTTCCTGCCACAAGGCCTACATCTTTCTGAGTTCATCCCCCCTTGGTGTTAGTGAGAGCTGGTCTCCTATTGGTGATATGTATTTAAGAGGAGGACGATTGTTGCTGCCCAAATGGACCCTCTCTGGAGCTCATCACCACCTGCAGTGAAGCCAGATCATATCTCAGATGCAAAACATCACAGACTGGAACTAACTTCAGCCCTTAGAGCCTTGTCACCTTAGACTCTTGGCTTCTGTTTCCTCTTCTGTAAAATCAGAATAGCAATTCCGACATACTAAGTTGTTGCTTTTTTTTTTTTTTGCTTTTTTTTTGAGGCGGGGTTGCACCCAGCAATACTCAGGGGTTACTCCTGGCTTTGCACTCAGGAATTACTCCTGGCAGTGCTCGGGGGAACATATCAGATGCTGGGGATCAAAGCCCGGTCAGCTATGTGCAAGGCAAATGTCCTCCAAGCTGTACTATAGCTCCAACCCCAAGTTGTTGCTTTCAAGATGAAATGAGATTCAGTATGAAAGGCCATCAGGACAGTCTGTGTTGCCTTGGCTCTTATCATGAATAATATGTCTTTGAGTTCCTTGAGGTTACCAAAGAATTCACAATATCTCTTACCCAACTGCTCGTCAGAGTCACCAATGTCATTGGCAGATTGCACAGCAAAGAAAAGAAACAGACAGGGTGCACACTGAGTTGTGTTAAGGCCATAGAATTCATATTCCCTTGCCCCCACCAAAGGAAGGAAGGAAGGAAGGAAGGAAGGAAGGAAGGAAGGAAGGAAGGAGAGAGAGAAAGAGAGAGAGAGAGAAAGGAAGGAAGGAAGGAAGGAAGGAAGGAAGGAAGGAAGGAAGAAAGAAAGAAAGAAAGAAAGAAAGAAAGAAAGAAAGAAAGAGAAAGAGAGAGGGAGGGAGGGAGGGAGGGAGAAAGGAAGGAGGAAGGAGAGAAAGAAAGAAAGAAAGAAAGAAAGAGGAAGGAAGGAAGGAAGGAAGGAAGGAAGGAAGGAAGGAAGGAAGGAAGGAAGGGCGAGCAATTCAGTAACCCTTGAATGATGTGGATTTGAATTTCTCCACTAATAGGATATTTCTGCTTTCATGAATTCAACCGACCATGAATCACAGATGTTGAGGATTGACCATAGGGTCTTGAGCATCTGTAGGTTTGGGAATTCTACATCTAAAATCAACTTTCCTCATCAGATACCAAGGGACAGTTGTAGTTAATTTTGGAGGAAGTTAAAAGTTACATGCGGGTTTTCAATTAAGGGGAGTGTTTGTACTCCTCACTTCTGTATTATTCAAGGACCAACTGTACTTTTGTTTTATGCAGATTATGTTCATATTTAAAAGTAGCCCCATAGTTTAGATGCAGACTCGGGTATGTTCTGACTCTGCAGTAGCAAGGTATAAAGCATCATGTCATTGCTCCAGTCAACACAACCAGGGGCTCCCATGTAATCTCAGTTCTAAATAAATGGATCCCAGGTTGTGTGTTCATCCAATGACATGAGGCTGACATTTTCTTCTAAATCTTTGTTGTCCTCCGCCCCCTCCTGCATCCAGCCTGTCCTAGAACTTGAGCATCTTCTTTTTTTTTTTTCCCTTTATTTTATTTTATTTTATTTAAAGTTGTAGATTTACAATTTTTTGTGCTTTGGTTTCAATCATACAATGATCAGATACCCATCCCTCCACCAGTGCCCATTTTCCACCACCATGGATAATATCCCTCCCACCCCCATCCCCCCATCCCCCCTGTCTCTGTGGCAGGGCAATCCCTTGTGTTCTCTCTCTCCGTTTGGGTGTTGTGGTCTGCAAAAGAGGCATTGAGTGGCAAACATGTTCAGTCCATAGTCTACTTTCGACATGCATCTCCCCTCCTGGGAGGATCCTCCAAACACCTTTCATTTGGTGTTCCCTTCTCTATCTGAGCTGCCCTTTCCGCTAGAATGCCCGACTGGCCACTAAGCTATGGAGTAATCCTCCTGGTGCTGATCTCAGCTATTGTTGGGTATTAATCTCATATTTTGTTACTTTATATCCCCCAGATGAATGCAATCTTTCTATGTCTATCCCTCTCTTTCTGACTCACTTCGCTTAGCATGATACTTTCCATGTTGTACCACTTGTATGTAAATTTCATGACTTCATCTTTTCTAAGAGCTACATAGTACTCCATTGTGTAGATGTACCAAAGTTTCTTTAACCAGTCATCTGTTCTTGGGCATTCAGGTTTCTTCCAGTTTCTGGCTATTGTAAAGAGTGCTGCAATGAACAAACAAGTGCAGATGTCACTTCGACTATACATATTTGCCTCTCTGGGATATATTCCCAGGAGTGGTATTGCTGGGTCAAATGGGAGCTCAATTTCTAATTTTTTGAGAATCGTCCATACTGTTTTCCAGAAGGGCTGAACCAGTGGACATTCCCACCAACAGTGAAGGAGTGTCCCTTTCTCGCCACATCCATGCCAGCATCGGTTGCTTTTGTTCTTTTGAATGTGGGCCAGTCTCTGAGGTGTGAGATGGTATCTCATTGTGGTTTTGATCTGCATCTCCCTGATGATTAATGATGTAGAGCATTTTCTCATGTGCTTTTTTGCCATGCGGATTTCTTCTTTGAGAAAGTTTCTGTTCATTTCATTGCCCCATTTTTGGATGGGGTTGGATGTTTTCTTCTTGTGGAGTTTAACCAGTATTTTGTATATCCTGGATATCAACCCCTTGTCAGATGTGTATTCGGTGAATATCCTTTCCCATTCTGTAGACTGTCTTTGTATTTTGGTCTCTGTTTCTTTGGAGGTGCAGAAGCTTCTTAGTTTAAGATAGTCCCATTTATCTATCTCTGTTTTCACTTGCTCGGCCAGTGGCGTGGCATCTTTGAAGATACCATTAGCTTCAATGTCATGGAGGGTTTTGCCAACTTTATCTTCAATGTACCTTATGGTTTCTGGTCTGATGTTGAGGTCTTTAATCCATTTTGATCTTACTTTTGTACATGGTGTTAGGCAGAGTTCTGAGCCTATTTTTTTGCATGTAGCCATCCAGTGATGCCAACACAATTTATTAAAGAGGCTTTCCTTACTCCACTTCACATTACTTGCACCTTTATCAAAGATTAGATGAGCATATGATTGAGGAGAGATGTCAGTGTATTCAACCCTGTTCCATTGGTCTGCAGTTCTGCCTTTGTTCCAGTACCATGCTGTTTTAATTATAACTGCTTTGTAGTACAGTTTGAAGTTCGGGAGGTTGATTCCTCCCATTTTCTTTTTCCCAAGAATTGCTTTAGCTATTCGTGGGGGCTTATTGTTCCATATAAATTTCAAGAGTGTTTGCTCCATTTCTTTGAAGAATGTCATGGGTATCCTTATAGGGATTGCATTGAATTTATACAAGAGCATCTTCTTAATACCAGGCCCTGGCCTTCTCTCTTCACCCACTGCAGGTCCCTCTGCCCGGGTACATCGAGGCTTACCCACGCTCACGTTATCAGCAGAGCTCACCCTCCAGGCTCCATCGTCAGTACAGCCAGCCGAGCAGCATGCACCCCAGCTTGGAGCAGGGCCCAGTGCCCTCCACGGCAGCGTCCCAACAGAGCCTGACAGAGAATGACCCACCCGATACCCCCCTGACCAACATCTCCACGGCAGCCCTCGTCAAGGCCATCCGGGAAGAGGTGGCCAAGCTGGCCAAGAAACAGACAGACATGTTTGAGTTCCAGGTCTAAGGCCATAGGCCTGTATGGACTTAACATGGCAGGCTTTGAACAAGAGCCTATGGCTTTCTCCAACTGGACTTGTCGGGACTTGAGACAGAGACTTTGTGTGAGTCCCTCTCATCCCTAGTTTCTGAAAAAGGTGAACATTGAGGCTTCAGGGAAACAGAGGACTCTCTCAGATGCCTGGATTCTTGGTTTATTCAACTGATCGTGCTTCAAGAATTCCCTGCGTGGAACCATATGTCTGATATTCGCTTGTGTTAAATGTTGGAACTGTGGGTGTATTTCCCTAGGGGGCCTTAGTCACAAGAGACCTAAATTATCTGCAGATTCCTGTGTGATGCCACTTTTGAACAAATCACCAGAAGGCGGGAGAACTAGCTCTATCTTCGGTGACCTCTGCATGTTAACTGTTTCTGTTTAAAGGCAATACAGGTGTGTAATTAAGCACCAGACTCTACTCGCTCTCACTCAGCCGTGACTGTCATCCTTCAAATCACCTCGGGTCTATAAGGGAGGCACACACGCCAGCCAAGAAACTTGAGCCCTTTGCTTTGAAAGGTTCATATTCAAAGTCAAATGAATTGGATGAAAATCAGTTTGCTCCATGACTGCCCCTATAAATAGTGCTGACTCTTTAAATCCCCCAGTTACTAAACGAAGGCCAAGAAAGGAGAGAAGCTGAGAGAGAAGCTTGGCTTTGTGTTGACAACTTTCCGAAAGAGTGTTGTCATTTTGGAAATAGAGCACCCTGCAAGCTGGGATCTAACCGAAAGAGCATCAATGCTGAGAGCTTTTAGGATCCTATGAAAGAACAGTTGCTGGTGAGGATTCTTCTTTGCCCTGCAGAGAAGATATCCCGAGAATGAAGCTTTTCTCTTCAGAGGGGTGGGGTGGGTGTGGGTTAATAGATACATGAGCGTTGACAAGGGAAGCACTATCTTTTCCACAATGACATCCAGCATGCTGCTACAAAAGAAAAATGGTCACAGAGGCCTGTTCTGAATAGGAACGGTGGATCCAGTCTCCCCGGGCTGCAGCCTCTGTTTATAGGAGCTTCTGAATATAGAAAATCTGTTGGCTTACATTTCAGTGTAAATATCATTTTAAGAAGTGTACGGAGTTAGCTCGTCCCCTCTCTGCCCTGTAGTTAGGGGCACAGGAGGACTCCCACTGAAATGGCAGGGCTGCTGACCCTGTGACCAAAATGTGGCAAGCCTCCTCCTTGTTGCAGCTGCTCAGCCTCCAGAGCTTTGGTGCACACGGCCTCACTACCAGCCCTTGACGGGGGGAGCAGAGGGAGGAAAAGCTCTGGTTTCCTCACTGATATGCGCAGCGTTGGGGGCTTCCTTGGTGTCTGTTGGAGAACGAGGTTCTGTTCTGGCTTTACCCATGATCCATCTAGCTTCAGCTGTATCCATTCCCTTCTGAGTCCATCCTTCCATTCTCCTCATGAGTTTCTTTGGTCTTTACTGAGAGAAGAAGGTAGAAAGTTGAGAGAAGAGTAGGAATGGAACTTAGTAGAATGGGAGATTCAAACTGTCAAAGCACAGACTTTTCCAAGAAGCTGTTTTTATTTCCCAGTGACAAATTGCCCTTTCTGGAATGTTCCGGAGATGATGTGTCATGGAATTCCCATACAAGTCTCTTGTTCAGATGATACTAGGTAGTGTCCTTTTGGTATGCTAGTTGATCTTTCATAGTGTTAGTTTTTTGTTACTTAAAAAAAATCAGCTATAAATAAAATGTATTTTTGTAATTTCCATGTGTATATATGGTATATTTCTACCAATGGCCAGTTGTTGTAGTCCAAAATCTAAATCAGCTTGCAAAACACTGTGGACAGTGCAAGATTTTATTGACAGATTAACACAATACCTAAGTCTATCCAAATAGGTATTCAATGCACTTGAATGAACAAAGAGCCAAAGAAACTCAGCCTTTTCATGCAAATGGTATGAGTCTGATAAAGTCAGCTACATTGTCCCGCCTTATCAATAATATTAATATTTCATCAGTGCAACAATATCAACCCAGTACTTTGTCTACTTGGTAAATGCCTGGAAATGCTGTATCTAAAAAACAAAGTTTCAAGACCTTAGTGTAATTAAGATGTATGCACATGCTTCAAACACAGTGTCTGAGCTTTTGGATGGTTCAATGATTTACAGAGAATGAGCCTGTAGTTTGCTCCAGCTTAAAAAGAGTGTGGAGAAACAAATCATTGTGGTCTTTACAGGGGTTCAAGAAATACTGAGTTAGACAACTGAGATGACTAAAACTTGGTTTGTTAAATCACTTTCTTAAACTAGACACCACAGGTTTAAGAAAAAAGTATCTAAGAGGGGAAAAAAAGTAATTGATTTTCCTACCAATGAGAGAGCTGCCAGTGTTTGATTTTCTGTAACCAAAATGTGGTCAGTTCTCTGAAGAGTCTCCTGACCTCATGAAGGTGGCAGATACCTAGAGAACTGACTCTGAGAAAGGGCGGATGGTCAGAGTGCCTCGTGGAAGTGCCAGTCAATTTCCATGAGAGCCCACATGCTCTGTGTTCCTCAGGATGTGGCAGACAGTTGAAGAAGCTACAAAGGACTTTGGTGACATTGGAAAAGAAAGTGCAAGTCCAGAGAAGGAGAGTCACCTGACTGAGGGTTCCAGCCCCAGCCTGCTGATTCATGATCCAACTTGCTTTCCATTTCACCATGCTGCCTGCACGCTTGTCTATGACACATTTCCTGAACCATGCTAAGAAGTTTATAAAAGTAAACAAGGGCCATATGAGGGGACTCCTATGTGCTTGCGAAGAAACATGACTATTGAATAGGGGAAGAACTTCAGTTTAAAATGTATAGAGGACAATGCCTTTGTAGCATAATAAAAACATTTTTTTCTGAACTAATTTTGATGTGTTTTCTGCATTCATGAAAAGAAATGCATTTTGGCTTTTTTCCAGAAAGTGCCATTAAGGAAACAATGTTTTTAACTTAGGTCACCAAAAACCCTAAACAAGACTCTAGGGTTTTATTCCATCTCAGTGCCATGGTTCCAAATAGGCAAGCAAGGAGGTCATGGCAGCTGGTCACTACAAGGCAGATTCCATGCTCTGTCCTGGGCAAGATGACCCAGTGATACAGAAACATAATTATCTAGCACTGGCCCCAGAGTGATAGTATAGCAGATAGTATAGCAGGCTGTCTTGTGTACAGCCAACCTGGGTTCAATCCTCAGCACACCATATAATCCCCCAAGCCCTGCCAGGAATGATCCCCTGAGAAAAGAGGCAGGAGTAAATATAGAGAACGGCTGGGATGTGCTCCCCAAATGCACCCCCCCTCAAAAAAATATCTGGCATATGCCTTGGTACCTGTGAATCAAGATGCGAATAGTTACTTAGAGCAGAAAGTTGCCTCTTTCGAAGTGTGTTATGAACTGAATCTTCATATGTTAAATGAGTTAAACATAACACCAGCATGAAGAGATAGGACCTTGGGACATAATTAATGTGGGTGGGGCTCTCATGAATGGAGCTAGTGTTTTTATAAAGGACCTCAGGGAATTCTTTTGACTTATTGTTTACCATAAGAGGATAAAGTAAATCAATAGTGAACAATGTGCACCCCAGAATAGACCTCCCGCCAGAACCCAACCCTGCTGACATTCTGGTCTTGGTTCTTCTCCAGAGCTGTGAGGAAAATGTTTTTGAAATAAGCAACAGCAAACTGTTGTTTATATGTGACCCCATCTATGGTATTTTGATCTGGCGATTTGAATTGACTAAAGCAAGATTATATAAGAATCAGTTCTGTAGTCCTGGGGGTAGGAGGGGAAGAAACAGCTCTCTAGACCCAGGAACGGTTATTATGGGTATTTACTAATTGAATAATTTAGCATAAGGACACCTAATTTATGAGCACTCTTGATTGAAGAATAGGTAGGAAGTCATTACTTCTGTGACTTAAAAATCTTCCGAGAGTATAGATGGAGGGGGAGAGGAATTCAAATACTTAACAAAAAGTAATACTATTAGAGAAAAAGGAGAGAAAAATATATCAAAAGATTTAAATATCAATTCTAGATAATAAGGCCTTTAAAAAAACAAAGCAAGATAGTTTTTATAGAATAAAACTTGTTTAGAAAGATGTGAGATGGAGAGTATCATGCTAAGTGATATGAGTCAGAAAGAGAGGGACACAGCAATATCACTCCTGGGAATATATCCCAGAGAGGCAAAAAAGCATAGTCGAAGTGACATCTGCACTTAAGTTTGTTCATTGCAGCACTGTTTACAATAGCCAGAATCTAGAAAAAACCTGAGTGCCCAAGAACAGATGACTGGTTAAAGAAACTTTGGTAGATCTACACAATGGAATACTATTTAGCTGTTAGAAAAGATGAAGTCATGAAATTTACATACATGGAAAGTATCATGCTAAGCGAAATGAGTCAGAAAGAGAGGGACAGACATAGAAAGACTGCATTCATCTGGGAAATATAAAGTAACAAAATAGGAAACTAACGCAAGAATAGCCGAGATAAGTACCAGGAGGTTCACTCCATGGCTTGGAGGCCAGCCACACATGCTAGGGGGAAAGGCAGCTCAGACAGAGAAGGGAGCACCAAATAAAGGGTGTTGGGAGGATCCTCCCAGAATGGAAGAAGCATGCTGAAAGACTATAGACCAAACGTGATTGCCACTCAATGCCTCTTTTAAAAACCACAGCACCCAAAAGGAGAGAGAGAACAAAAGGAAATGCCCTGCCACAGAGGCAGGATGGGACGGGGGGGGGGGGGGGGGTGGAAGGGATACTGGCATCCGTGGTGATGGAAAATGGGCACTGGTGGAGGGATGGGTACTTGATCATTGTATAATTGAAACCCAAGCACAAAAATTTGTAAGTCTACAACTGTACCTCATGGTGTTTCACTAATAAAAAATTAAAAAAATAAGAGAGGGACAGACATAGAAAGATTGCACTCATTTGTGGAATATAAAGTTACAGAATAGAAGACTAACACCTAAGGATAGTAGAGATAAGTACCAGGAGGATTGCTCCATGGCTTGGAAGCCGACCTCACATGCTGGGGGAAAAGGCAGCTCAGATAGAGAAGGGACCACCCACTAAGTAAAGGGTGTTTAGAAGGCCCACTCCGGATAGGAGAAGCGTGCCAAAAGTAGACTATAGACTGAACATGATGAGCATTAAATAATTGCATTGAGACCACAACACCCTAAAGGAGAAAGAGAGAGAGAGAGAGAGAGAGAGAGAGAGAGAGAGAGAGAGAGAGAGTAGAAAGTAATGCACCTGCCACAGAGGCGGTGGGAGAGGGGGGAAACGGGGGTGGTGGTGGAAGCGACACTGGGAACATTGGTGGTAGAGAATGGGCACTGGTGGAAGGATGGGTACTCGATCATTGTATGACTGAAACGTAAGCTCCAAAGTTTTTAAGTCTGTAACTGTACCTCACAGTGATTCATTAAAAAATTAAAAAAAAAAAAAAGAAAGAAAGATGTGATTGAAAGGGCCAGAGCATAGCACATGGGGTGTTTGCCTTGCACATGAGTGACCCTGGTTGGATTCCCAGCACTGCATATGGTTCCCCCCAGCAAGGAGTGATTCCTGAGCACAGAGTCAGGAGTAAGCCCTTAGCACCATTTGTGTGGCTCCCCTCCCCATCCCAAAATAAGATGTGGGAAGAGAGAAAGAGGGAAAATAGAGACAAGCACGCTAGATTCAGGTCAAGGGAGAAGGTGAACTTGAAAAACTAGCCCAATGCAGCCTTTTCTATACAACACAGAGGCACCCAATATTTAATGAGAAAAAAATCAGATATTATTTCATATGTGTGAAAAAGAATTTAAACTTTCTTGGGGAGGGGGGCTCACACCCGGCAATGCTGAGGAGTTACTCCTGGCTCTGCACTCAGGAATTACTCCTGGCGGTGCTTGGGGAACCATATGGGATGCCGGGGATCAAACCCAGATTGGCTGTGTGCAAGGCAAACACCTTACTCACCGTACTATCCTCTGGCCCCAGAATTTCAAGTTAATCCACACATACTACCACATGCCAGCATGAGTTTGGAATTCTCCTATTTCTAAATTATCTTTCTCTATCTTAGAGAAGATAATAGTTACATGTGGCACAGTGATGGACTCGTTTCAAAGTTTTGGAAATTAAATTTTGACCATTTTATTCAACCACAAAGGTGTTCTAGTGGAGGAATTTTGCAAGGACTAGAAACACATTCACTTGTTCTTAAGAGTTGACTAGAAACACTAAAAACAATGAGACTGCTTTATATAAATGAAATAGCTTCTTTTTTAAAAATTTTTTCTTTTATTGAATCACCGTGAACAACACTTACAAAGCTTTCATGTTTGAGTTTCAGTCATACAATGATCAAACACCTATCCCTCCACCAGTGCACATTTTCCACCACCAATGTCCCCAGTATCCCTCCCCCATCCTACCCCTCCCCCTTCCTCCATGGCAGACAATTTTCCCCCATACTCTCTACTTTTGGGCACTATGGTAAATGAAACAGCTTCTGTTCGGGGAAAGCATGAAGACAGTCATCCTCGCTCTTGTTCCCTCTCACATTTGATCTCCATATAGGCTTGTGCCTCTGTTTTGGCATTTGTGCTAAATATTTGGCATTTATACTAAATCTGGTGTAGATAACCAAAGAATTCATCCCAGAATTTGTTCTGCAGCACTTTTCCTTTCCAGTGACTACTCCTCTCTGACCACCCTGTCCCTGTCTCCTAGGGCAGAGACAGACACTCAGTGGCCCAGTTATGGAACAACTATCTTGGAGTCAGGGACCTGATCAGTTGTAACCAAGGATGCAGCATCACGAATCACGAATCACGACCATCCTGTTATTCGTCGATTGCCTCGAGCAGGCCCCAGTAACGTCTCCTTCATCCTAGCCCTGAGATTTTTAAGAAAGTGCTATATTCAAGGCTCTTTAGGAGAATGAGACCCATCATTGTTACTGGTATTTGGCATATTGGGTACGCCACGGGGAGTTTGCCAGACTCTGCCGTGTGGGCAGGTTACATTCGGTAGGAATGAGATAATAAGATGTCATAATAAGATGTTGTTATTATAATAAATAGTTGTTGCCCCACACATAATCTTTTCACCTAGTTTTGATACTGCCATACTTTTCTTTCTTCTTAAAAAATGATCATGGGGCTGGAGCGATAGCATAACAGGTAGGGCATTTACAGTCCCTCACCCTGATGCAGCATCATGTCATAGAAATATAACCCCACAAACTGACTCTTGACTTTTGTCATGGACTAGTACCTAGGAGGGGAAAGGCATTAATGGGCAGGATTTCAGTCAAGATTGTCAAAGGAGCCTACTCTGGATTGGAGTGGACCAGTACTTCCAGGATGCTAACACTCCATGTAGACTTGATATTGTCCCAGAGAGGAGGAGCATCTTGAATTTTGCATCAGGTAAAAAAACGTAAACTTAAAATCTTGGCAGACACACCAGATTTATCCCAACTACTTTTCACCCCACACCAGTGCTACTGACCTAGCCTCCAATTAGCACAATATGCAGCTGAACAGATAATAGAAAGTTGTGCATGGAAATGAGCAGTCTTGGTTCATCTTTGCGACTCCTGGGCCAACACTTGTATAGATGAAAGGACTGATGAATCTGCCAGTAGTCTCTTGTCATAAGATTGGTTCCAACTGAAATTAATCTTACTGTAGCTCTGCCCTTCCAAATGCAGTAAGTTCCAGTTCTGAGAATCAAAAGGTTTCTGGCTTTCTTAAGGTCAACTGATACAGAATCCTAGCCTGTGGGAAGAACTAAAATGTAGGGTATTTCTGGAAAGGAATAGTTAGGAAATGATTAGTAGTGCCGGAATGAATTCTTTCGGAGAACATTATGTTGCTTTGGTTGTGTAGATTGCAAATGTAGGGAGATTTATGAAACACAGAATTCATCTCCGTAGGTCAGACCCACACTTCGTGGAAGCCATTATGTAATGAAATCTAGAAATTGATTATTTTCATTCTCTGACCTTGGCCAGATGTTTATAAATCACGAAGGGATGCTGTCGACACAGTTCTCATTAATGAACTATGGCATCATTGCATTTCCCCCCATCTCCTATCGATAAACTTACCACCCCCAAGTCCCTATAAATTCGGTAAAGAAGGTTTTACCAGACAGTACTAAAGGAGCATTGTTGGCCTAGAAATTTTTTTAGAGACATAAATATTAACAGCTTTAGACAACTCGCTTTAAGTGGCTTCTGCCTCTTTATCATGAAATACTCCTACCTCCCATGGCTGCGGAGCAGGTGACAGAATGTTCTGGTAATGCTTTGAAAAGTACACTCGAAGTTAATTTTGTGAGTGTGTTGGCTTCATAATTTGGCCTTATCCAGCAAAAAAAATTGACTTCCATCCACTGAACTAATTTGTCACATGTTCTATAAAATAAATATATCCTAGAAAATGAAAAAACAAAAATGTTCCTAAGTTTGGAACTATCCAGAAAATCCAGCATCAACAGGAGCTGTATTTTGCTGCTATGATCTGGAGGACATGGAAGTACTTAAACATGTGCTTCCACTCTGGGTGGAAAACCTAGACCAGCAATTGCCACCAACCACATTAAAGACAATGAGTAAAGACAAGGACCGAACAGAAGCTTTCTCTGTAGCTGGTGTCATTTAATGCTTTGCTTTTTAATTAACTTTGGATGTCTGTGGCCTCTGCCAGGAACAGAGTGTTCCTATGCTGTTAGAATTTTATATTGTAAAATAAAATGGCCCAGACTCTCATATCCCCCATCCTGCTTGCTTCTCCTTCTGCCTCCTCCAGATGGTGGGATGGAAGTCCCAGGGTGCAGCAGTGCCTCCTGGGGTTGTCAGAGAATATTGCAGGCCAGGCAATCCCTGTGTCCTTATCAGAAATGGGAGGCATGAGCTCATCAGCCAAAAAGACACTCACCCCTGCCCATCCTCAGGTCCCAGACAAGCTTGCCAGTCTAATCGTGACAAGTCTTGGGGCATGTTAGATCGGCAGAGACCAACTGGTATGTGCAAGGCTTATGAGAGTAAGGAGAAGGGTAAGCAATCTTCAAGACACTGGGCAACAGGCTACAAGTCAGGCACCATCCTCACAGATGGCAGTGAGAACCTTCCCAGGATCATGCTCTGCCAGGTTACTCTTGCTACAACCAGGTGAAGCAAACATAGGTCAGTTTTAGATTATCTCTGAGCAAACTCTCGACCCTTATAAGATCACTAGGACACTTTATAACATATCAAAGTTATGCTCATGACAGTTTCCAGTTACCGTGAGAACTTGTGAAAGTAACCAGGTATGGTCAGGACCTCAGACACTGGGTGCCCCCATCCACTTGGGGAGGAAAGTGGGAGGAAATAGGGAAGGCAGTAAAGACTGAAACCATAAAATGAGGCAAAATATTGGATCTCCGCTCCTTGAGCATACAGGAGTGTATATTCTCTGCTCTCTTTTCCTTCAATAAACACTTTAACACCAACAGGGCCTTACCTCCTTTTCCTTTTTAAATAGATGCTTGCTTTAAGTATTTTGTGCTCTCCATTTTCTTAGGGAGCTACTAGAATCAGGAACTGGAAGGTCAGGCATTCTCTTAGTTTTAACACTAGAGCTCTCTGTGTGTGTATGTGTGTATGTGTGTACGTGTGTGTATGAATGTGCACACATGTGTGCACGTGATCATGCATGCCACAGGCTGAAGCATAACAGGACAGATGACGTCTCAGGGTAGAATAAATCACTTGTTCACATTCTTCTGAGAATATTCATATTCACATTTATATTCTTCTGAGAATATGGGGATGTCTTATCTGAATTAGTAGTTCCTAAGGAGTGTAGGGATGACCTTGGTCTGGAACGTAAGATCTCAGAATCACATGCTTCTTGATTCCCCACACTACTCAGTTATGATGCCTTCCCAGTGGGCAAGCCTACCCACAGATTACATGGTCTGCTCCAGATACCCAGAGACCACATGGTCTGCTCCATATTCTGCCCATTGGTCTAAGCTGACTGGACAGAAGAGATATCAGACACTAGAGTTACAAATCCAGAGGCCCATCAGATTAAAAAAAAATAAATGAAAACTCTGGCTTGGCACATAGGCTAAGTCATTCAGATTTCCTGTCTCAAAAATACCAAAAATCAGTGCTATTGGCAGCAGTAGTTGAAATAGAATGGTCAAGACACAAACAAACCATTGCAGACTGCATCCAAAGCAAAGACCTAGGGAAGCAGAATTTTGAATACATCTTGGGATTTGTATTATATGTAAGAAAATTTCTTTTATGGGGCTGGTGCGATAGCACAGTGGGTAGGGTGTTTGCCTTGCACACGGCCAACCCGGGTTCGATTCCCAGCATCCCATATGGTCCCCTGAGCACTGCCGGGAGTAATTCCTGAGTGAAGAGCCAGGAGTAATCCCTGTGCATCACCAGGTGTGACCCAAAAAGAAAAAAAATAAATTAAATTTTTAAAAAATAATAAAAAAATAAAGCTTTTTCTCTAAGCCTTGTAGGTGCCAAACAAGGTTTTTGTGATTCTATGGCCTGAGGACCAAATCATTATAGAACATATTCTGGTAAAGGAGGACCAAAGCTGGAATCAGAAACCACTTAAGCATCACAAAGTTTGGCAGCTTGGAGAAACCTACAAGCTGCCTTTCTGCCACCTGTCTTTCTGCAGGTGGCTGAGTGCTACAAACATCAGTCTTTTGTTGGACACAAACTACAGGAAATGCTCATTGACCTTTCCACACAGCATCCTCTGAGCAATTGTTTCCTGAGCACCTACTATGCACAGGCCTGAACTTGGTGCTGGAGCATCAGTGGTGAGCAGGATACAGTCCCTGTCCTTCCAGTGCTCGCAGGCAAGGAATATTGATCCTTGAGATACGAAGTTCAGCTTATGAAATTCCTTTGGTGCTTTTTCTACCTCATAAAGCCAACCACATGAAAATTAAAGTTGCCCCTTTTCTGAAAACATAGATATTTCTAAAAAGACAGAATACAGAGCATCCTGATTGTGCTCCACAGTTTTCCTTTCCAGTGACCTCTAATCTAATGCAGTGCCAATTAGAAAGGCATCTGCAATATCCCTGTGCAAAGATCTAGAGCATTTTGCCAATTGCTAAGAATCAATGAGCATTACAAACCCAAATTTCACAACTGTTACCACCAACTGAAATCTAGAGCCTAAATAATGAAAGGAATAACTAATTTGGGGGCTCCGTTATACAATGCAGATGAAAATTTCAGGAACCATGTCCTTTAAGAATAAAACCACAGTGAACACTGAACGTGTTTTAATGTTGTTCTGTCAATAGAATGCTATTCACAATGAACTGGGTTTTTTGTTTTGTTTTGTTTTTTGTTTTTGGGCTTCTCCTAGTCAGTGTTCAGGAGGCCCAGGAGCTACCAGTGACTCTTGGACAACCTAGCCTGTGGTTTCAATGTGAGGGGCAGGGATGTGGTGCTGCTTGGGCTCTGTGGAGCTCGGACCAGGCACTAAGCCAGGAAGAGTCTCAGTGTGTTCCCAAAACAAAACAAACAATGGAACGAGATGCAATTTGTAGAATGTGGGGCATGAAGTCTGGCAAGGAAATTCCCCAATATCTGGTGGTTGATGTGGGCGCTAGGGAGATATTTCAAGAATATCTCAGCTCACTGGCTCCTCTCATGGGTTTTTAGGGGCTGCCCCCAGCGGGAGTGATAGCACAGCAGGTAGGGCGTTCGCCTTACAAGCGGCCAACATGGCTGACCCGAGTTTGATTCCTCTGCCCCTCTCGGAGAGCCCGGCAAGCTACCGAGAGTATTCGATATGCCAGACACAGTAACAACAAAGTCTCCAATGGAGACGTTACTGGGCCCGCTCGAGCAAATCAACGATCAACGGGAGGGCCCCCAGCGGGAACCCAGGGACACTCCCTGCAATGATCTGCCCTGTCTTTTGAGGCTGTTAATGCTCAGGCCTTGGATGTGGAACTCAGGACCATCCGGGCGGCATCTGAGGGTGCTCGGGTCCCTTGCAGTGCCAGGAATTGAACTCAGAGCCTCTGATGTTCTCAGCATGTATGCACACTATCCCTTGAGCTACCTCTGCAGCCCTTCCATGACCTCTCATGTTCCCAGACTCTAGGACCCCTTTTCCAGAACTAGACCTGGTCAGGGCATCTTTGTTCTGTCCCTGAGGAACAGTAAGTGGCATCCATGCCCTGATGCACCTAAAGGGAACTGTTCCATAGAGGAGCGAGGTGTGTATGAGCATCTCAGAGGTTCTTTCTTTTTTTTTTCTTTTTGGGTCACACCCGGTGATGCACAGGTGTTACTCCTGGCTCTGCACTCAGGAAATACTCCTGGCAGTGCTCGGGGGACCATATGGGATGCTGGGAATTGAACCCGGGACGGCCACGTGCAAGGCAAATGCCCTATCCGCTGTGCTATTGCTCCAGTCCCTCAGAGGTTGTTTTCCATCCTTCCTCTGCACCAGACCCCCATCCTGCACTCGGGCATCTGGTGCGTGTGCTCATCCTTAGAGGAAAGTGTGTGAAGATTGTTGTATTTCATCCTGGAGTCATTAAGCACTTGTATAAGAGATTACTAACATGTTTGTAACTCCCATCAAATGTTGTGTGTTACTCTTGGTACATCTGTGGTGTAGAGTACAAGAGGTTGCTCCAGGAATTCTAAAATTTAGAACACAATAATGCAGCAGATTCACTCATGGGTGAGGCCTATGCTGCTCTCTTCTGGGAGCTTTATTTCAGAGTCTTTGGATCTTGGCCATTGATGAAATTATATGGCACCAGGGGCAGTTTATGGTGTGACTGCCAAGCTACTGCTAAACTTGGGAGCTGGGGGGAAAAGGCCCAGCCCTGCTCTGAACAGGCTTGGAGATTCCAGTCATGGGTCCTGCATACCTGGGATTTTCTGCAGATTCACTCGTGGATCAGGCTTGCTGGAGCCTGTGGAAAGTGGCTGTGAGCATGGTGGCGGTTGGATTCTGGAGGGTTTTGGCTGCCAGGGCTCTGTTGGGGTGGGGAGGGAAACTCAACCTGCTCCATCAAGGTTGCCCTGTTGAAGACAGCCTGGCATGGGGTCTGGACATTAATTTTTTTGTTTTGACTTCAGAGGCAAGTCCCTTATACATAGCTTCTCAGCCACGTCAGGGTATCTGGCAGAGAAACTGAAACCCAGCCTGACCCCTCTATGACAAAAGTACTTGGTGCAAATGGGTTTCCTGGTATTATGTCTAGACTATTCTTCCTGTGCCTCTGCCCTGTGACTAGCCCTTAATTTGGAAGGGCAAGGAGGGAAGTCAGGTTCCCGGAAGCTTACACCAAGGCAGAAATTGCCTTCCAGAGGATGTAGGCCAGCTTGGCTGCTGAGGGGCTGGCCCACTTTAGGTGTAACCCCAAAACCAAAAATGTTGGTCACCTCTAGGCGATAGCGTCTTCATTCATAGAGATCCCATTTTCACCTGTCCCTCATCCTTAACTTGGAAACCAAGCTGACATTAGTTCCCCACTCCCCTCTTTCTAAATTCAGCACAATCTGTTATTTGACCAGCACAAGGCTGGGGCAATAGCACAGTGGGTAGGGTGCGTTTGGCTTGCACGCAACCAACCGGGCTGATGCGGGTTCGATTCCTCTGCCCCTCTCGGAGGGCCCGACAAGCTTCCGAGAGTATCTTGCCTGCATGGCAAAGCCTGGCAAGCTACCCGTGTTGTATTCAATATGCCAAACATGGTAACAACAAGTCTTACAATGGAGACGTCTCATGTTACTGGGCCCACTTGAGCAAATCGATGAACAATGGGAGGACAGTGACAGTGACAAGCTGAGCGAATAACACACACACACACACACACACACACACACACACACACACACACCACTAGACGAGATCTAATGCAATAGCCACTATGCGACTATTTAAATAATTAAAATGATTTTTGATTTTGGGATCACACCAAGCAGTGCACAGGGCTTTCTCTTTGTTATTTCTATTGTTTGTTTTGGTGCCACACCAGCAGTGCTCAAGTGTTACTCCTGCCTCTGTTCTCAGGGATCACTCCTAGTAGTCTTGGGAGAAACCATATTGGATGCTAGGGATCAAACCTGGGTTGGCCCTGTGCAAGGTAAGCTCCCTGCCCACTTTACTATTGCTCTGGTCCAGGCCTTACTCCTGGCTCGGCACTCAGGGATCACTCCTGGAGGTACTTAGCGTATCATATGGGTGCTGAAGATTTAATCCAGTTTGCCACATGCAAGGTAAGTGCCCTAACCACTGTACTATCTCTTCAAACCTTGAAAATAAAAAATTTTGGGTTGATGTTTTGTGCCACACTCAGCAGTCTCAGGTTTGAATTCCTGGCTGCAGTCAGGGATCACTCCTAGCAGTGTTTGGTGGACCGTATGCAGTGTTGGGGATGAAATACGCAAGGGCAAGTGCCTTACCTGCTGTACCTTTTTGGTTCCTGAAATGAAACTTATATTTGATTTCTTCCATCACACTGGCTCCAATTCAAATCTCAATAGCTTCAGGAGGCTAACTATTTCCATATGTGAAAGCACAGATTTAAAGCATTTCTGTCACTGAAGAAAACTGTATTAGATGACATAGGTCTAGATTATGCAACAGCTAATGGCCAATAATGCTAACCAATAATAAATGGGCAGATATCCATAAAGTAGATAAATATATAATTATGAACTACAGTTTATTTGTACATTTATTATGCTATTAGCATTTTATAAGCACTTTATGTATATAGCATATATAGAAATATACATATATAAATTATATATGCACCTGAACAATAGGAATTGAGATATATGGGAGTATATGGGAGTAGACTATTAGAAATACCTATAGACAAATACTATAAACTGAACTGGATCCCCTACCATAAATCTCTGTGTTAAAAAATCTCAATCCTTAATGTGATCATTGGGGCTGGTAGGGCATTTGCCTTACACACAACCTACCTGGATTCAATCCCCAGCACCCACTATGGTGCTCTGAGCCCCAGCAGGAGTGATCACTGAGCTCAGAACTAGGAATAAGCCCTGAGCACGGCCCGGTGTGGCCCCGAAACAGAACAAGGAAGTGATCCTTGTTTTGGCTTTGTTTGCTTGGAGTGAGGAGTATGCCTGGTGGTGCTCGGGGCTTACTCCTGGTTCTGTACTCAGTGATCACTCCTCATGGTGCTCAGGGAAACATATGCAGTGCTGGGCATCAGACCCAGATCAGCTGCATGCAAGGCCAGAGCCATATTCTCTGTCCCAGCTCTTCAGTTCCAGGGATGCGATGACAGTTGAAGGCAGAGGACCTCTGGGCAGTAATTAGGTTTAGGTGAGGTCATAGGGTGGGCACTCAGGACGTGCTCGGTGCTTTTATAACTACGTAGCAGGGGCCCTCTCTGACCCCTTCTACTCATTCCCTCTTCCACCCCATACTCCTCCTTACCTTCCCACCTCTCTGTGCCACTCAGGTCATAGTAAGAACAAAGCTGTCTAAGCCAGCAAGTGGGCTCCTGCCAGGAAAGGAATGAACCCATGCCTTTTTCTTGACTGCTCAGCCTTCAGCAATGTGAGAAATGAGGTCTCTTGTCAAATCACCCAATCGAAGTCTTACAGCAGCTGGAGCAGATCAATACAGCTCCCAGGTATTGATGAGTTCAGTCTAGTTTCCTTGATTCATGGAAACTGGAGCTTTCATCTTGAAACTGGTCTGGAAGCTGTGTTAGCCTGACTCTTGCAGCCTCTGCCTGCTTGCACCATCCCCTCCTCCCTAAACGTTTCCAAATGAGATTTTTCTCCTAGGAAGTAGTGAAGGGGGGATGAAGGGATAAGAGTCTGCCCATGTGAGGCCTGGAAAGGAACTGGAGGCGCCTCCATCCCACTTCTAAGCCCACACTGCCCCCTAGTGTATCTCAGGAGAAACAGGAAGATTTTCTAGGATCAGAGACTAGGAGGCAGAGATCACAAGAACATTTGTGTGAGGGAGAGCTGAGTAGGTCACACGCGAAATCACAGGTGATTTGCAACAGCCTAGGGCCCGGGTGAGGGCAGATTAACCTTCATTTTGCAGATGAGATAAAGGGCTCAGAAAAGTTCATCTGAGGTTGGAGCAATAGCACAGCGGGTAGGGCATTTGCCTTGCACGCAGCTGACTGGGGTTCTATCCTCGGCATCTCATATGGTCCCCCAAGCACCACCAGGAGTAATTCCTGAGTGCATGAGCCAGGAGTAATCCCTGAGCATCGCTGGGGTTACTCCTGGCAAAAATAAATAAATAAATAAGGAAAAAGAAAAGTTCATCTGGTGATTGAAATACTTTCAGATGATAGACAAAATGAGCCATTGAGTTAAATAAACACACACATAATGTATGGACATTGCTTCTAGGTTACAAAATGCACTGGATTCAGATGAACTCTGGACTGAGGCTACCAATCCTGTGTGTCTGTAAATGCACAGGTGGGGCAGCTCTTTGGTCTGTCTCTTCTGAGCATTCCACATATAGTGCTTCGTGAACTTACAGAAACATTCAACTTACTAACAGCCTATGGAGTAAGAGTACTATTAATTTTCTTGTTCTTTTTTTAATTTAATTTTTATAAAGTTGTTCACAATAATTCATTACATTTAATATTCAAACACCAATCCCACCACCATTGCACCTTCCCACATTTGCACCATATTTCTTTCTTTTTTTAATTTTTATTAGTGAAACACCATGAGGTACAGTTGTCACTGTCACTGTCACTGTCCTCCTGTTGTTCCTCGATTTGCTCGAGCGAGCCCAGCAACATTGTGGGACTTGTTACTGTGTTTGGCATATCAAATACATCACGGGGAGCTTGCCAGGTTTTGCAGTGCAGGCGAGATACTCTCAGTAGTTTGCCAGGCTCTCCTAGAGGGGTGGAGGAATCGTACTCGGGTTGGCCATGTTGGTTGCGTGCAAGGCAAATGCCCTACCCGCTATGCTATAGACTTACAAATTTTGTGCTTGGGTTTGAGTTATACAATGATTGAGTACCCATCCCTCCACCAGTGCCCATTCTACACCACCACTAATCCCAGTATCCCTCTCCACCCCGCCCACCCCCCCCCCGGTCCCTGTCCTCCCCATCCCACCCTGCCTCTGTGGCAGGGCATTCCCTTTTGTTCCCTCTCTCCTTTTGGGTGCTGTGGTTTGCAAAAGAGGCACTGAGTGGCAATCATGTTCCGTCTAGAGTCTACTTTCAGCATGCTTCTCCCATCCTGGGAGGATCCTCCCAACACCCTTTATTTGGTTGCACCATATTTCTAATGTTTCCATCCCAAATCCCTAACCATGCCCCCAAAGCAGAAACGAAACAAAACAATTTTGTATTGCCTGTTATGAATAATCTGCTAAAAATGGTTCAATAAAGTTTCTTTGGGGGAAAGTGTGTAAAGATTGTTGTAATTCATCCTGGAGTCATTAAGCCCTTGTATAAGAGACTACTAACATGTTTGTTAAACCCCATCAAATGTTGTGTATTACTCTTGGTACCTCAGTGGTATGGAGTATGAGAGGTCGCTCCAGAAATTCTGAAATTTAGAATACGATTATACAGCAGATTCACTCATGGGTGAGGCCCATGCTGCTCTCTTCTGGGAGCTTTATTTCAGAGTCTCTGGATCTTGGCCATTGATGAGATTATATGGCACCAGGGGCAATTTGTGGTATGACTGCCAAGCTACTGGTAAACTTGGGAGCTGGGGGGAGGAGGACCAGTCCTGCTCTGAACAGGCTTGGAGATCTCAGTTATGGGTCCCACATACCTGGGATTTTTCTAGAGGTTCACTCATCGGTCAGGCTTGTCGGAGCCTGCAGAAAGTGGTCGTAAGCATGGTGGTGGTTGGATTCTGGAGGTTTTTGGCTGCCGGGGCTCTGTTGGGGCTGGGAGGGAAACTCAACCCGCCCCCGCCCCCAAGTTGCCCTGTTGAAGACAGCCTAGAGCGGGGTCTGGATGTTAATTTTCTTGTTTTGACTTCAGAGCTGGCTCCTTTATACATATAGCTTCTCAGTCTTATCAGGGTATCTGGTAGAGATACTGAAACTCGCCTGAGCCCTCTATGACAAAAGTACTTGGTCCAGATGGGTTTTCTGGTATTATTTCTAGACTATTCTTCCTCATGATCTCATGCAAAATCATCTAATGGTTTTCAGAGGGTTGAACATGAAGTCAAATCAAGAGTTTGGGGACTATATTTCCCTCTCCAGCTACTGTGTTTGTTCATGAGCACATGAAGAACATTTATGAGCTGTGGCTCCCTGCTTCAGAGGCTGCTGAGAAAAAAAGCCCTGACTTCAAGGAGATCACTGCTGAGCTGGGAACAGAGGCAGACAGACAGTCATCATCTAGGAGGCACGTGTAAGGAGACAGATGTGCCAGAGTCCCAAGGAAATCCTAAAGGGGTCAGGGAACATAGCAGGGAAGGAAGGGGCAATCGGGGAGGTTTTCCCAGAGCTGGTGTCATCAGGCTGAGAGAACAGAGGCACTTTTATCTTCTGCTGCCATTTAAGGCTTGTGAGCCTGAGGACAGTGCTCAGGATTTATTCTTTGCTCAAGGATAGTGCTCAAGGTTTGTTATTGGCTCTGTGCTCAGGGATAACTCCTGGGAGTACATAAAAGATCATTTACAATGCCAAGATCAAACTGAGATCAGCTGTGTGTAAGGTAAGTTCTGTAAGCTCTTTACTATCTTTCCAGCCTCCAAACTTGCTTTTTTCATGCTGAATAAGAATATTCATGATGGCACCGGCTAGCTCACATTGGCACTAACTGGAACAGAGTTGACAAAGAGGTTTTGGAGTTGAGTGATATGGATTGGCATAGACTGGCATACATTTGCACTGACTGGCATGGGTTAGCAGACCTTGACATCGACCAGCACAACTTGGCATAAAGTGTAGCACAGGCTGACACACCATGGCCCTGACTGGCATGGGGACACAACTTGACACTGATTTTCACAGGATGGTGCCGACAGGTTATGTCAACTCCCCTCTTGGAGTCGGTATTAGGAGCAGATTCACTTTGCTGATGAAACGAAGCTCAGGGGAGTAATCAGCCAGCCCCATCCATCCACACAGCACACAAGGCCAAGTCAGGGGGCTGTCAGGTCTAAGCTCACACAGACTCACTCTGACACAGGCCTAACCACCCTCCACCCTCTCCCGCCACTACTGAGTGCCCCAATCTGGACAGCTTCTGCCACTTCTTACTATCTTCTCATATGAATGGGTTTTTCGTTCAGAAATACTTCAGATTTGTAGAAGAGTAGTCAACTGGGGATAGAGGAAGTTCCCAGAAACTCTTCCCCAATTTCCCCTCATGCTACCCTCTCCTAAGACCCGTGGGACGTGGGTCCAGACGCAGAAATTCTTGTTGGCTCTGGCAACTGGGTTGTGAGAGTCCCCGTGGGTCTCCCTCATTCTCCATGTGGGCTGCCACCTTGCATTGGACAGCGGACTCCCCAGAGGACAACAGATGGGAGGACAACCTGGGTAGAGGCCTGTGGACACTTTTGTCGAGTCTGCCAGGAGACACTTCACTCAACCACTCAACCACCAGACAGGAACAGGCCTTCAGAATATGCCCTGGGAAAACTACTCAGCGCCCGGCCTCCGACCAGGCTGTCTTCCCCTCTGTGTCCTGCAGAGTCTGTCCTGTGAGTGTCAACAGGCAGATAATGCAATGGGAGGGGGACGTGGATGCAGGCCCCTGCCCCCCATCCTTATTTCTCTGATCTCTCAGGCAGGGATTCTAATGGCTGTTACTGTTTCTGTTGCTCAGCTTCAGTGGATTGGAGAGGGTCAGTGATGGATTGGACAGGTAACTGTGAATACCTGTGGGAGTTAAGGCCACAGCCTCCCGAGCAGGAAACACTACTGTTTCCCACTCTTGGCTGCCTGGACACTGACTAATCTGATTGTATACTGAATGCCAGAACATTGCCCAGCACGGAAAGCTGTTAGAGACAGACTCTGCCTGCTGGGCCCCTTCACCTCTTTGGAACTGTTTGTCCAGATGAGCTCGTTAGACTCAATGGCATCGATTTCTGCTATTGAACTCTTGGAGGGATTCAGAGGAATATGGAAGCAAGAGGCCTGGCTCTAGCTACTACCCCAATAAACAGTACTGGATGCATGAGGGGGAGAGGGCCCTGGAGAAGCACCCCAATACCCTGAGCCGAGGAGAGACGTCAGGTCAAGGCTGTTACATGCATGGAGGTGTGAGGGTATTTCCCACTGGATCAGATCACAGGAAATTGCCACTTTGGACAGTCACATCCTGCTAACATGGCAGTTTTTTATGGAAGATTTCTGGGAAATGGTGGTGGGATGAATGAGGGTATGTTTGGGAATAACAGGCAGAATAGCTGGTGCATGGGAAATGCCCAACAGCTGTTTGCATTATTCAGAGGAAGGAGTGGCTAGCTGGAGGTGAGTACATGAGCACGTGGAAGGCCAGTGCAGGCCTGGGGAGTTTGGGGGATGGAGGGAAGTCTCAGTGTGAGGAATATCTCAGATCACTGGGTCCTGGGTTCATGGAGAACCAGCCCCGGGGATTCATGACCAACCCAGTCCCTGTGGATCCTTTATTTTATTTATTTAGGTTTGTTTGGGATTGGGGGCCACCCCCAGCAATGCCCAGGTCTTACTACTGGCTCTACTCTCAGGGGTCGCTCCTGGTAGGGCTTGGGGATCACAGGGTGCCTAGGATGGAATCTGGGTTGGCCTTGTGCAAGTGTCCTACCCACTGTATTATCCCTTCAGCCCCGCTGGCTCCTAAGGGCCATTCTCCACCCCCAGTGACTCCTCCTGCAGTCCTAAAAGGACTGACTGAGACATCAAAGATGGTTAAGATGTTACAGTGGGCCCCCAGGGTGGGGTCAATCAATCAGGGGACAGTCATAGACCATTCCTAGGTTGAACAAGATCTCTCACTCTACAATTCTGCAGGTTTGATCATTCCAGAAGAGCTCATCATGGGGTCAGGTGGAGGGGGGGCAATGGGAAAATTAGAGGGAGGAAGGGAGAGACAGAGAGAGAGAGAAAGGTGAGAGGGAGGGAGGGAAGAAGGGAGGGAAGGAGAGCGAAAGGGAGTAGGAGAGGGAGGGATGGAGAAGAAGAGGAGAGGGAGTGGGGAAAAGAGAAAGAGACTTTTCTTCCTGGGCTAGATAATGTGACCAAGATCTGCTAGGTTCAGAAATATTTAGAACATGTTAACATATTAGCATACTCTATTAGCATCTATATTGGAGCATATTAGCATATATATGTTAATATATTTATTAACACCCAGAAGAGCAAACACCCAGCATGTCTCCTACAGCTCCATGATTTACCTGTGCATATTCCTGTCTTCACAAACCTAGAGCAAAGCTACCATCAGGAGGATTCCTGATTGCATATCAAGAAACAGGCAGAGGAAGTTGAGTAACTTCCCAAGTTAGGTGATGCCAACGGATGAAGAAACGACTTACGTCAGGAGGTTAACCTCTCTTTCACTTCTCAGTCCCTCTGCACCCCTGATCCCACCAGATAGAAGCGGTTGCCTTGGAGGTGGTAGGAGAGGCAGAGATGCAAGGAGAAACTCCTAGGGGTAATTGAGTACAGGTCCCATTTGCCAGGTGGTGCAAATCACTGCCATTATGTGCCAGCCTGTGCCAGTCTGTGTCTGGTGGTGCCGACCACTTTGCCAGTCTATGCTTCTAGGTCTGGACTTAGAGAATAGGTGTGTGTTGTTGAAGTTCGTCAGACTGATGCTGACTTGCTCCAGCTGCAAGGGAGACTCCTAGAAGTGACTGAGAATGGGTCCTGTTTGTCAGGTGGCACCAGTCAATACCAACCTGTTCCATGAGGTACCAGTCAGTGCCACCATGTGCCATACAGCACCATCTTGTGCCAGTTGGTGTCATTCAGTGCCACCCTATGCCAGGTTGTTTCAGTGTCTACCTGTGCCAGTTCGTCTCAGGTGGTGCCAACCTATGTCAGGTGGTGCCAGTCAAACCCAGTGTGTGCCAGGCCAATAACAGCCTCTGAAATCTGTGTTTCTAGTCCCAGTTAGAATGCAGGTGTGTGCAATGGAAGTTCATCAGCTTGATGGTGATTTGTCCCAGCTGCAAGGGAATCTCCTAAGATTGATTCAGGATGGGTCCTATTTGCCAGTCAGTGCTAGACAGGGGACAGACCAAATAAATCTGGGTAAAATTTAGGACTGACTTTCTTTCCTGCAAAGAGCAAACCCTTGCTCCAACCTGAATTCATGGCTCCCTGAGAAATCAGGTGACAGGGACCATCTCCCATGATAGTGCAGCTTCACAGCTGCCTTGGGGAGCTAGTGAGATGTGAGGTTCCATACAGGTGCTCATCACAGGCTTTTATTAGTCTTTGATTTCCCCAGGGAATAGAGGTGGGTAGAGCGAGAAGTAGATCAACTCCCTTCTGAGGCTGTCATCTCTCCCTTCTCCCCACTCCCCACTTCACCTGTCACCTACAACAGGACCTTGCTCAGGGTGACTGGTAAGCCCCTCACACTCTCAGAAACTGAAAGAAAGATTTTTCTGGGCTTTTGCGTGAACTTCAAACTTCATGTGACTGCTGGGGGTTGGGGGTCACCAAGGAGCTGATTTCTGAGAAAGCTCACTGGGGAAAACTGGAAGACGCAGCTCAGTGAGAAACAGGACGGGACAAATGCCACCAGGGCTCCAGAGCTCTGGTGACAATCCACAGATGACCCATGAAAGGGGTATGCCCTTAGTGACCACCACCTCCCTGGCTCTAATGTGTCTGGTGGGGCTGTGAGCACATGGCCTGGACACCTCTTCCCACCATGAGCAGAGATGGGGAAGGTAGCTGGGCAGGACACAGCATCTACTTAGCAGTGGTGCCCAGAGCTTAGGAGGGGATGCTCCTTCGTCCTCCCCCTCCAGGCTTCTTTCCTTTGATTTTCACTTGCATTTGCTGCTCTTGCCTGTAGCCACAGGACTGACCCCACGTACTGTTTTGCTTCCCTCCAACCTAAAGAATCTCCCATGCCTGGGAGATGGTACAGTGGGTAAGGCACTGGCCTTGCATCAGGCTGACCCGTCCTTCAATTCCCAGCATGGCTTATGGTCTTCCCTATGTCCTATCACTCCCAGTAGTTTGAGCACAGAGCCCCGAGGGATTCCTGAACACTACCGAGTGTGCTTCAAACCATCTCTCCTCCACAAAAGGGAGTCCCTTCCTCCAGGAAGTGATTTCCTGGGGGGGTTCTCCCTAGTCACAATGCTTCCCTAGTCACATCACCTTCTGGGACGTGAGGACAGCCTGGTGTGGATGGGATGAGAGGGCTTGGGGGTAAGGAAAGTCCTTCCTTTGGGGCATCTCATACCAACAGGACTTGTCCTTGGGCTGGTCTCCTTGATTTGGTCTCTCTGCTTCAGGCAAAAGGTGGTTGGCCTTCTCATTCCCAAATTGCCCCCCAGCCATGCTCACCCCTTTTTCACCTTTTGTGCTACGAATGCATTAGTTTTCCTTAGGGCCTCCCCACCCCCTACCCCAACAACACAGCCCTGAGGACTGTGTACCCAGTGGAATGGGAAATAAGGTCTACCCCACCCCCAATCCCAGCCCCCCACCCCCAAAAGGGAGCAGCTTCACAGCTGCCACTGCTTGCCCCCAGCCTCCCAGTCAGACTAAAAGTGGGGCTTCCCAGGACACATCCCTGGTTGATGATGAGTCAAATAGTATGGAGAACAAGAGACCAGTGTACCCGAAGGTCATGGCACAGTGTCCTGCCCTTGGAGTCCGGATGCTTTGAGTGGATCCCTAATTGACCCTTTGTCCTTGATTCTTCTAGAAGTCGGGCCAGTTACTCACGGGACCCTGTCCCACTCCCTTTTGCTCTCGAGTGGGCACCAGTTATTTGGAAAAGTAATGGGACATTTTCCCTATCACCCCTGAAAGTCCCATTTCTCTCAGGAGCCACTAGTAGACCTCAGGTGCGCTTATCACTTAATCACTTAATTCCCGTTATTCATCGATTTATTCGAGCGGGTGCCAGTAACGTCTCCATTCATCCCGGTTGCGTGCTAGCGTAGCCCAATGGTATCTGTTCGTTTTAGGAACATGTAGAGCCTCAAACCGATCATTTAGGGTCTTGACGAAGAAGTCTGACCATCTTATAGGTGGGCGTCCACGTGATCTTTTGATGTCTCAGGTGCAGGGACCAGAAAATCAACAGCTACTCCTGGTCTTTCAGGGTTTATGTTCCAGTTTACTCAAAACTTAACCCGGCAAAGAGGGACTTTAGGCTTCCACCTGTTGGCTGTCCCCTCTGCCCAATTCCCTAGAGCAAACATTGCTAATCTGATTGGGCAAGGGCCGAGAACATTTTTTGGATGCCAGTGAGTAGATTGACATCCTGGTTTTTGTTTTTTTTGTGTGTGTGTGTGTTTTTTTTTTTTTTTTGCTGTTGTTCCATTTCCCCTCAGGACAGGTTCCTTCCAAGGGCCGTGAGGGGGGAGCCGTGGTACAGATCTCTCCTCTGCTGGTGCCTGTGTCGATTCCCTTTGCTTGGTTCTGATTCTTTCTCCCTTTCCTTTGGCTGTAGCTGCTGTTGCTCTGTCCTGCAGTTGCAGAGTTGGTTGCCCACTCAACTGCCCCCCTTCCCCATCTTCTGATAACCTGCTTTGTTTTCATTGTCCTGGTTTATTTTTACCGTGTTTTGATCCTCCATCTGCTGTTTCACACCTAAGTGAAATAATTCAATGTTTGTCTTTCCCCCTTGTTATACTTCAATAAATACCCTTGATTTCCTTATTTTTGCTGTAAATGGCAAGATTTTTTAAATCTTTTTTTGCCAACTCTTTATCTAATCATCCATCAATTGCACCTTGATTGCTTTCATATCTTACTATTGTAATTAAATGCTGAAATTGACATTGAGGTGCACGTAACTTTGAATTAATTTTACATTCTTTGACTAGATATCATGAATAAAATTACTAGATCATATTGTAGCTCTGTTTTTAACGTGCTGAAGAAGCTCCATAGTGCTTTCCAAAGTGATTGCACCACTCTGATCCTGAGGTTTACAACATGCCAAAAGTCAGTACATATGTAGGCTCTGAGAATTGGCTGATTTTGAGATAAAGTCTCCTTTGCTCCATCTCCAGAATTTCTACCTCTTCCATATAGGGACAAACCAAGCCAGAGCAAACGAGAAGCTTTATTTATACCTTCAGCCCAACTCTGAATGCTCCAAAGCAGTTTTTTCTTGACCTCAGTTGTAAATGAAAAAGATACTTCTGGTGGGGCCAGAGCAATAGTACACTGGGTAGGGCATTTGCCTTGTACATGGCTGACCCAGGTTTGATCCCTGGCATTCCATATGGTCTCCCTCCCGCCCCCGCCCCCCCCCCCCCACAATGCCAGGAGTAACCCCTGAGCATTGCTGGGTGTACCCCAAGAAGCAAAAGCAAAAAGATACTTCTGGGATCGGAGTGATAAGACAGTGGGTCGGGCGTTTGCTTTGCACATGGCCAACCTAGGTTCAATTCTCCACATCCCATATGGTCTCTGAGCACTGCCAGGTGTAATTCTTGGGTGCAGAGCCAGGAGTAACCCCTGAGCATCACTGGGTGTGACCCAAAAAGCAAAAAAAGTATCCTTTTTTTTTTAAAACAGTGGTGTGCTAATAAATGATTAGCCACCAACATTTTATGAACAGAATTCAAACAGCCTAGATTCATACATTTTCCAACTGCCTTGGTGTAAATACTATCATCGTGGTCGATTTCAAGATACTAACATGGCATAATCAGGAAGTATTGTACAATGCCATGCAATATAACATTTCTACCACACAGATATAATAGATAACCTTAAGAACATAAGTGATAGCTGTTGAGTACTATTGCCTTCATTTTTAAAATACAATTTCTTTGTATGTTGGCAGTTTAGTTTTTTCATTACTCTATTTTAAGGACCATTCCCTGTGATATTTGACCTAGTGGTGCTGCTTCTGTGTTTGTACTTAGAGCTACAGTACTTGGGGTCTAGCAGCTCTTGGAGACTGAAGGATGCTTCTCTAGTAATGGCTCAGAGCAACAGAAACACAGATTCTTCCTGGGACAGGAGTTAGCTCTGCTCAGGGTGGGAAGACTCGTATGGGTACTATGTCACTGTCACTGTCCTCCCATTGTTCATCGATTTGCTCGAGCGACCCAGTAACGTCTCCATTGGAGACTTTTGTTGTTACTGTGTTTGGCCTATTGAATACATCATGGGTAGCTTGCCAGGCTCTGCCATGCAGGCAAGATACTCTCGGTACCTTGACGGGCTCTCCGAGAAGGGCGGAGGAATCGAACTCGGGTCGGCCATGTTGGCTGCGTGCAAGGCAAACGCCCTACCGCTGTGCTAGACGTTACAAACTCTGTGGAACTTTATTTGATTTGCATAGTAATTTGGAAATATTAGAAGCGTTTGTTAAGATTTAGAAACCTGGAGTTTTCAGCTGACACCACACCAACTCTTCTGCCTGGGAAACAGTTGGGACCATGTGTCAGCTGTTCCCATGGTCAGGCACAGGCTCTGCAGCTTTCCAAATCCCCTTGTGGTTCTCTGCACACCCTTCCAGGGTGTTCCTTATAGGCATGTGCATGTGTAGCCTCAAATCCACAAACTTAGTGCATATGCATAGTTTCCAGGCTCCTGCCACCCTATTTACACACCTACCAGTATTTATACCCTCAAAAATGACCTCCTATGACTCAAGATGTGCCATTTCTTGCTCCCTTCTAAGCTCAATCTTTCTAGAGACTAAACAGCAGGCAGGCCATTTATCTTGCATGTGGCCAACCTGCATTCGATTCCCGGCACTCCATATGGTCAGTGCAAGAATCCACCAGGTGTGATCTCTGCGTGCAGAGGCAGGAGTGAGTCCTGAGCACTGTCAGGAGTGAACCCCCAGCTCCTGATCAAACAAAGTCAATGTTTCTACAAAAATGTATATTGTGGCCATCCCATCTACTCAAGTATACCATAAGCAATTCATCTTTCCACCATCTTTTCTTCTCCCCTTTTCCAGGTCATTCCCCATCAGACCACAAATATGTAGTCACTTTTCCCATCTTCTTTACCCTCTTAGCTACTGCTTTAATTTTCAGTTCTCCTTAATGCTTAAATGTAAAGAGTCCTCTAAATCCACGATCTCCCATTCACTTTCTTTCCACTTGTATACGACCCAAGTCAGGGGTTATACTCAAATATGCAAACAGAGCCACTGTGTGACAAGATAACCAACTGAGACTAAATCTATTCTGCTAGATCTAAGACTGAATTCTCAGGCTTATCTTAACTCAGCCTATCAGCTGACCACTTGCCCTTCCTAAACACATACTTGGTTTCTTTAAAAGCTTAATCAAGATTAGCCTCCAAAGTTCATATTTTGATTCTCTTTTTTCCTATAATCACTTCTTTTTGGGGGGGGGGGGGGTTTCTCACCTGGCGATGCACAGGAGTTAACTCCTGGCTCTGCACTCAGGAATCACTTCTGGCGGTACTCAGGGGACCATGTGGGATGCTGGGAATTGAACCTGGGCTGGCCACATGCAAGGCAAATGCCCTACCCACTGTGCTATTGCTCCAGCCTCTCTACTTCTTCAGGATCCCACCTGGTCCTGAGCTTTAGTTGCAACTGTTTGTCAGTAGCTCCCCACTCCTGCCCAACTTATATGTGGACTCCAGGTCTACTTCTGTCCCATGTATCCCTCCAGCTACAGAGCATCTCCTCAGTCAACATGTTTAACAGATATGTTCAAAGTTTTTGCCTGGATTACACTGCTATCTTCTCCCATTAGTCCCGCCTTTCCCCCATCTCAGTCAGAACTCAGTACTTCAGTTACCCAGGCCAAAGTCTGGGAATACCTAGGGATTCCCTTTCCGTCAAACCCCAGCATCCAAATCCTACAGAAATCCCCAATAGTTCTATTTCAACATACTCAACGCCTGACTGTACTTTCACCACACCTACTACTACCAGCACGGCTTTTGTAGCTGGATTCTTCACCCACGACAGAGAAAAAAAAAATCATTCATATCTTCATATGTATCTCATTTTGAATATGCCTGTTCCTGTGAAGAAAATAAATAAATCGTGCCCCATGTGGTCCTGTCCGTTCCAGCTGTAACTTTCCAGGAACTTCCAGCAAACCACTGGAGATGCTTGCAGATCTTCAAGAGGTACTTCATGTCATAAATGACAGGAAGAAACAATGGAAGGTGCTCAAAGAATTCTTCAAACAAGTTATAGTTGGTCAGGATTTTGATCAAGTGACCATAGTCATAACCACTATGAAAGGATCATTAACTGACGTCTTCACGAGACCACTTCCAATGTCATCAAAAGTTCTGTCAAGTTTTGAGACTCAATTCCTTTCCTCCTGTTTTCTAAACCAAGACCAGGTGTTATTAGCTCTAATAATTCCTGGAGTGGCAAAGTTAATCCTAGCTTTAATAAGTCTATGCGAAGACCAAAGAACTGGTACTGATAAGCACTGCTTCAGAATTCCCTTCTGGGTCTTGCCACCACAGCTGGAAAGTCAGTGTACATAACAAGGTAGTTTTGTTGTTTTCTTGTCCTCATCCTGTTGCAAGTCCTAGCTTTACAAGGTCTGGCTCTAATGCTACAGTTGCTGCTAACAGTGAGGACATAAGGAAGCCTAGCTACCAAGAATCCAAAGATTTGTTAAAGATTTGTTCCACAAAATGTCCTCATAAAATACACCTGTCCTTTTTGTGCTTGCTCTTCCTCCACCACGATCTCGATCATCCTGTTGTTAGTCGATTGCCTCGAGCAGGCACCAGTAACGTCTCCTTCGTCCTAGCCCTGAGATTTTAGAAAGTGCCATTCTCAAGGCTTTTTCAGGGTTAGGAGGATGAGACCCATCAATTGTTACTGGTATTTGGCATATTGGGTACGCCACGGTGAGTTTGCCAGACTCTGCCGTGTGGGCAGGTTACATTAGGTAGCCTGCCAGGTTGTCCAAAGTAAGAATGAGATAAGATGTCCTGCGGAGGACATCTCATAGATAACACCTCCATCTCATAGATAACACCTGGCAGTAGTGTTGTACCCCAGGAAGTCCTCTTGCCTAGCAAAGGAGAAAAGGCAGATGGGGCTGCACCCCACCGGTTTGCACCATTGTTTCTTGATTAGCTACATTATGCATTACAACAGCCTCCTAATTGCTTTCTCTGCTTCCTTCCTTAATCTTTTCTCAGCATGACAGTGCAAGTCCAATCCTGTCACTTGTTGGCTGACAACCTAATTTGCTCCATCTTTCTCACAGTAAAAAGTGAGAGTCCTAGCCAGAGTGCTAGCCCTGGTTCAAGGTACCACACAGATCAATCCTCTCAAGTGCACCCCTCTTCGGTAAATTATTTCTTGCTCCCTTCACCCCAACCATTCTTATTCTCTGCTCTACATGTTATTGTCCATAATACTCTATTTTGATCTGCTTGGAATAATTACTGTCTGTGTCTCCCTTGTCCCAGTCCCAAGAGACAGGTGCCTGTCTTCATATTAAGCCCTCAGTAATTTTTCTTATATATTCTAAAAAAGGGTGTTGGCTTTGATCATATTATCAAAGGGTTTTATGATTCAAAAACCATTCTATGCCAAAGCAAGCAAAAACGACTTCCAAGAATGAAAGTTGCTGGAATTAAAACCAACACATTGTTCCAGTCTTCAAAGAGACTTTGTGTTTGTTGTTTTGGGGCCACACCCAGTGGTGCTCAGGGCTTACTCCTCTTGGCTTTGCACTCAGGGATCACTCCTGGTCTTGGGAGGGGGGGGGGTGCAGGGGCACTAGTGGACGGATCATATGTGGTGATAAGGATCACACCTGGGTCACACCTGGTAACAAAGGCAAGAACCCTACTCACTGTGCTATCCTTCTGGCCCCTAAAGAAACTTTCTGAGCAACAATGTAGTAGAACCTATTGCCCTTAGTTTTTCTTAATTCCCTCCTGACTTGGCAGTATTGAGGGTCACTTCCTCTGGTCCTGGGCACCCCTGAATACTAAGCAGAACCCCACCCAGGGCTCTCCCAGCAGCGGCACTGAGCAGAGACAGACCATGAGATTTACCATTCTAGTGGGCACTGTATGTAGAGGACATGCTGGGAGCAACAATAACAGCAGTAAATACAGAACAGAAAATAACGATCTTTGAAATGACAACGAAAGGGACACATTATCTAAGCACTAACACCTAAGGAGGTGGCTGCCTAGGCCCTGGTGGGCAGCTCCTCAGGAGAGAGAGGCGGACTTCTTTCCAGGCTGCCTAGTCTTCAGTCCTTGTAACTTCTCATCCTTGAGCGCCTTCAAGAATTTATCTGCAGGAGAGCAAAACACACTTAGCTGGAGTGGCTGGGGCTTTTCCTGACGCTTCCAAAGCATCTGGGAAGCAATTGTGAAGATTCCTACAGGAAGCTCCCAAAACCATTTATACCCAAAGGGGCGGGGGGGGGGGGGGGGGAGTCCAAGTTTCTAAGTTTAAGGGAAGAACATGTGGTTGAGAAAGTCAGGACTTAAGACATCCAAGTTTTCTAGGGTTCTTTTTATGTCCCATGACTGTGGGGAAAGGGATAGTAAATTGGGGACAATCTTTCTGGCCCCATGATCCTAAACATTTAGGTTATTTCATATTTCCTTTTCCTTGAGGTGGGAGGGGGCGGTGGGGGCAATGTAACCTGCTTTAAAGTATAATGGGGATGATCTTTCTAGAACCATCTGCTCTGCAGGGGTCACAAGCGGGCTTTAGCCTGAGCAAGTGGTGGGAAAGTTGAGTCTGCAAGGCAGCTGGTACATTATGTCCTCCTGGGATAGGATCCCTTTGGGATCAACTACCCGGCGACAGGACAGTCTACTTGAAAGCTAGAGAGGATATCCTGCCCCAGATGCCAAAGACTTCAGACTTTGAGGATCAGATGGTGGGGGGGGGGGTCTTCTCAGGGTTACAGGGGTATTCCCTCTCAGTATGGAGACTCCATGGGTCCCAAAGCCTCTCTAGCTTTCACTTCTCACCTCCTACAAGCTCTTCAACTACCTCTCTCTCCTCACCCCTCCACCCACAGAGGGGTACGGTCTGCATTAGGGTGCTGTTTATGGTGCTATTAGGTTTACGGTCAGCATTAGAGTGCTATTCTGTGAAGATTAGGGGCTGTCACTGATGGATGGAGCTCCAGTTGGAGTGGGATACAGGGACAGGTGGGGTGTTCGCAGATTCAAGGAGACGTAAAGTCTAGGACGTCTCCATCCCAGTGGACCGAGTTCCAGGTTCGGAGGCCCCAATGTCCAGGTTACGCCGAGGGCGCAGGGTGGACGGAGGATGGGAGTTTGGGAAATTGGGAGATTGGGGTGGAGGAGTGGGTTGAACTCTAAGATCTGGGAGTCTGAGCGGGAAGTTTGGGATCTGGGATTCCTGGAGGAGGTTGGAATCGGAGGCTGAAGTCACAAAGCCGCGGCAGCCGCAGCAGCAGCAGTAGTAGCAGTAGCAGCGGCGGCGGCGGGGGGCTTTGGGGGAGAACCGGGGCGGGCTAAGGGTGGTCGGTCGCCCCGGGAAAGGTCACGCACAGCGCTGGGAGTCGAAGCCGTCCCCAGTGATGGTGAGCAGCTCCAGCTCCTTAATCCGGATCTCCAGCTCGCACAGCTCCTCGGGTTGGGAGGCAGAAGCGAGCCTGGGGGCCACGGGGCCGGGGGCCAGAGGCGAAGCTGCCACCTCGGAGCCCGGCGGCGGCGAGTAGAAGAAGCGCAGAGGCTCATAGGGGATGGGGGCCAAGCCGGAGGGCCAGGGCGGGGGGCCCGGGCGCTCGCTGGGAGGGCCCAGGCCAGGGGGCGGCGGCGGGGGCGCCGGTGCCGGAGGCGCCTGGGCTACAGCTCGGCCCCCCGCCGGCCCGCCCGCCGTCGCCGCCCCCGCCTTCAGCGGCACGAAGAGCTTCTTCCAGATGTTGAAGTCGCTGAGCGGCGACGAGGAGATGCCCCGGTCGTAGAGAGACGGGAAGTAGAGAGGCGGGGCCGGCCGCTGGCTCATGGTGGGGCTCAGGCTGCCGCGCCGCCCCTTCGGCATCGTTTGAATGAGAGGCTGCGTGGGAGGAACCCCGCGCCGGGAGACGCGCGCCCTGGCCCCGAGTCGCCGGGATTCGCAGGTTCCACAGGCCCCGCCCCGAGGAGCGCGGCCCCGCCCTGTCGCCTCGGCCCCGCCCCCAAAGGCGGGGTTCCAGGGCCCGGGCCACGCCCCTCGTGAGCGCCCCGCCCAACCGGCCACGCCCCTCTCGGAGAGGGATCGGCCCGCAGTGGGGGGAGGGGCGGGGGTCCCGCCGGTTGCGCACCCTTTATAAAGCGTGGCTCAGGCTCTTGGGTTCGGCACATGGTGCGGGAGCGCCTAGCATCCTCCCTTCTACTTCATCCGCCTCCCCCGCCACCCAGGACCTCGACCGCCCTGAAACCCACAGGCCTCCCTCCAGGGTATCCCGAAGGGGGACGCTGGGAACGGACCAGAACTGCAAAACAAGAAAATGTCCTCACTCTTCTTCTTCTGTTCCTCGGATGGAAACGTTAAAGAATTCTCGGAAACCCATTCCCTGCTCAAGCCCATTTCCTGACCCCGCACTTGCTGTTCCTGCCTGGGAAAATGGGTGTGTGATTAAACGCTCCTGGAGAAGAGAGTTGGCTGGGGAAGGCTGTTCGAGGCAACAACATTCAGAGTGCGGCAAAATTCAGAGTTGCCGAAGGTTCTGAGGGGGAAGAAAATAAAAGGGCCCTGGTATGAATTTGTAATTGATCTGATGTAGATCATCACTTTAGATATGTTCCAAATGCGGGCCTATGAGGGACTCTCAGGAAATCACCAAAGGCAATATTGCAGAGGCCACTTCCGATAATTCATTCTTGCGTGGAGGGTTTTTGTTTTGTTGGGTGTCTTCCGATCAGCGATTAAAGGATAGGTGGGGCATTTTATTCTGTGGAACTGCCTTGCTGTGAGACAGTTAGACTCCCTGAGAGTCTGTCAGGCAGTGCTGGGGCAAGGGAGGGAGACACATTTAGGGATCCAGCTCATCCATTTTGTTTTGTTTTGTTTTTAGTTCACATTTTGCAGTGCTTAGGCCTTGTTCCTAGCTCAGTGTTCAGGGACCACTCCTGAAGTGGCTTGCAGGACTACATGTGGTACCTAGGATTGAACCCTGGTCTGCCAAGTGCAAGGTAAGTACTTAAATCACTGTACTATTTTTCCAACCTTTTCCCATCTATTATTTTGTGTGTGTGGGGGGGCCACCTGGCGATGCTCAGGGTTTGCTTGTGGCTCTGCAACTCAGAAATTACTCCCGGTGATGCTGAGGGAACGGTAGGAGGTGCCCTATTGAATCCTGGTTGGCCATGTGCAAAGCAAGAGCCTTACCTGCTATACGATCTCTCTGGTCCATGCCCACCCATTCCTTTTGGGTGACTGGACCTATGCTGCAAGGGGCATGCCCAGTTCATTTACATAATGAACATGTGGCAGTTAGAGACTGAAAATTTGTCTTAACCTCGCTTTAGCAAAAGTATAAAGGCCAGGATAAGCTGTTGACCAGACATGATACATATGAACATGCATACACAAATATTTTACATGTACAGGATACATACTAAATAAAGGGGTCCATGTGCATATGTGTGCTGTGTATGCACATATTTGTGGAGAGAGTTAGATTTCCAAACTGGGTAGGTTTGGGAGAGCTGCTTGGCTTCTGAATCAGTTTTCTGTAAGACAAAGAGATCCAGACCGCCATACAGTTGTTCTGATGACAGACAACAGAATAATGCTTGTGAAGCACTTGGATTCTGTCCCCCTGTGAGGGGTAGCTGTGCCCACTAAGGGGCTTGTCTGAAGCTTCTTCTTTCCAAACATCTTGAGGGCAAGGATACAACCCAAGGACCCTAAAAGGCTGAGCATATGGTAGGATTCGGTAAATATAGGAAACCTTTAGAAGTGTTTATGACATGGGAATTGAAGAGGATCAGAACATATCACCCCCAATCAACTGCTTTGGCCCAGTGGTTGTTTTCAGTAGGAAGGAACGAGGAATCATCAGACACAGGAGGGCTTGGTCCTCCCACTATCAGGACCAAGATCAGGGCCTACATTTCACTTTGGAAAGATGATTTTTCATTGGAGAACATGTTGACCTCCCCTCTCCTTACCAGGAAGGGACATAATCTCAGCCCTGGAGATGGTACCAAGTTTTTCATGGCGCAGCTTATTACACGGCGCCCACCTTCCCACAGTGCCTCCCTATATTTGCTCCCTACATGGACAATGCCAAGCAGCCCAAACCTCTTTTCCTTTGTCTTGTTTCTCAGAATTTACCGCCCTTTATTGAAATGGCTTAGATGCTCAAGTCTAACCTCTTCATTTTTTAAAAAAAAATAAGAATAGGTTATTTTATTCTAAAAGGATGGGGCTGGAGTGATAGCACAGCGGGTAGGGTGTTTGCCTTGCACGCGGCCGACCCAGGCTTGATTCCCAGCATCCCATATGGTCCCCTGAGCACTGCTAGGGATAATTCCTGAGTGCAGAGCCAGGAGTGCATCACCTGTGCATCACTGGGTGTGACCCAAAAAGCAATAAATAAATAAAGGAAAAGAGGCAACAGTAGATATGGGGAGATTGGTGTCGAATTTTTTTTTAATCTTCTAGGCATTGGGTTGTATATTTATTTATTAAAAATTTTTTATTTCATAAGGTAGTTCACAATATTTGATCACATCCAATATTCAAACACCAATCCCACCAACTTAGCCTCTTCTTAATTTCATTTCTTATCTGTGAAGTCCCTATGTTTATGCCTTATTAATATGTTCTATTAATCTGCCTGTTCCCACTTTATTTATAATACCCAAGTACTGAACCTATTAGGAAAGCTGTCCCACTTTTCAGAAGCATAGCTGTTAAGAGCTGAAGTTTTAGACCGGGACCTGGATTTACCCTCTGGATCTGCTATACACTTTCAGTCACTGTCTGTCACTGTCCTCCTGTTGTTCATCGATTTGCTCGAGCAGGCCCAGTAACATCTCCACTGTGACAATTGTTACTGTGTTTGGCATATCGAATACCTCACGGGTAGCTTGCCAGGCTCTGCCGTGCAGGCAAGATACTCTCGGTAGCTTGCTGGGCTCTCTGAGAGGGGCGGAGGAATCGAACTCGGGTCAGCCATGTTGGCTGCGTGCAAGGCAAACGCCCTACCCGCTGTGCTAACATTTTTTTTTCCAGTGAATTGTAACAGTAATGGTACTTACTCATTATGGGGGGACAATCTAACTTCTTTTGGAGGGGTGTTGTTTTGTTTTGTGGGGGAACTGTACCCCTCAATGCTCAGGGCTTACTCCTGACTCTGAGCTCAGGGATCACTCCTGGCAGGCTCTGGGAACCGTAAGTGAATTGCTAGGGATGGAATCCAGGTTAGCTGCATGTAAGACAAGTGACCTACCCACTGTACTATCACTTCGGCCCCCAATCTAAGTTCTTACCCATGCATAGTACATGATCTGCAAATGTTAGCTTTTATTATTAAAGAGCCTGAGTTAGGGAAAGAAATTTTCCATTATGTTTATATTTTTATTTTATAGAAAACATTTCGTGGGTTTTTTTTGGGGGGGGTACATATCTGACAGTTCTGAGGGCTATTCCCAACTCAATGCTCAGGAACATCTCCTGGTCCTGCTTAGGAAATCATGCCATATGAGAAACTGAATTTGGACTTCCTGCATGCAAAGCTCATGCTTATGCCTCCCAAGGCTCCAGCTCTCTATTTCTATATGTCCAAAGAAGAAGAATTTATAGGTTTCCCCTTTAAGATAATTAGATTATATCCCGGGTAGCCTAATTTTAACACAATTGTATAGTTAAGAGCAATAGTTACCATAACGAAGAGAACCTAAGACAAATCTGAAGATAAACCCCTCCACTTGTAGATGACTGCACATGAGATACTAACAATCATGGTGGGTGGGAGTAGTGACTGGGTTATTTCTGCAAATAAATAGGTCTATAGATAAGGGAAATAATATCTTGCAGAGGAGCTAGAGCTAACTTGCATCTTAAACTCCTTCTCTGGGTTCAAGGTCCTGTGCCATCCCACTGGGGCTTGAGGAGTTAACTGCTAATGCCCTCGCTCCCTATTTGCATTTGCAACCCAGCGAGAGAGACACATATGAGCCCTGCTTAGCTCATAAAGATTAGGTGAGGAACCTGGTTTCGCGTTTAATAGCCAGAGGTTTCTTTACTCAGCACGGACATGCTATTTCTCTTCCAATCCCAGGGTTTGATCAACTTCTTCCTGCAGTCTGGGGAGGAGTGGGGTGTAATTAGCAATGGTCAGTTATGCCTTCTTACCACAGTTGTCTCAGGGATGTTTGGTTGCAAAAAATATATGAACAAGATTACGGTCTTGATGTACAGTTTTTTATGCCACATCAGAGGTACTCAGGGATCACCCCTTGAGGGTGCTCAGGGCACGATCTGGGATGTCAGGGGTCAAATCTGGGTCAGCTGCATACATGACAAGCACCCAACTTGATGTAATATCTCCCTAGTCCCTGTCATATAGTTATTGCACCTCACCACCACCAAAGTGCTCCCAGACCTTCCGCCACTGTCCTTAAGTTACTTCTCATCTGCCAGCCTCCATTTGTCTCAGGAAAGAAAATTGCCCCAATCTCTTGTGCATTAAGCAGGGTGCAGATTTTGATGTTCTGTGGGTCAATAACCATACTCATCTATTTGATTAGATTTTATTTTCAGAAAAGGATCATTCGTTCCCATTTGTCTAATAGAGTACATAATCAAGTATTTTTCAAAACATTAATCAAGAAATTCCACCATCTGCAAAGATCAGTCTACGATGTTAAATACAACTTAGATGATAAGAACAGAAACGTCATTAACTCTACCAGATCTTGAGAATTAATCACCAGCACCCACAAGAAAAAGGAGAAATTCTTCTTGAAAAGGTGTCTCACTTTATAAAACACTGATAGGGTTTCCAAAATCTCAGGCATATGTGATTATGCAGTGATTATGCAATGAACTTTGCAGGTTTTTTTTTTTTTAATATAATCTGTACCAAGTCAACTAGAAATCACCACGCTGAATGTCAGCTTGTCAAACACATCCCTGTTGATGCTCATAATCCATTGGGAAGTCCAGATTCAGCCCCAAAGACTCTTCTCATTGCACTAATACAGAAGACACACATGTGGGTAAGAGTCTTCATACCCACATTAAAACCAAAAACTTTAAAATAAGCACACTCTCAATACTGTGAGTCACATGTAACATAGAATGTTGAAATGCTCAGTCTTGAACCACATGTGACAAAGTCAAGATTTCCCAGCATTCCGACACAAAAAAGATTTTTCCTTTTAGCCTTTTTCTTTCTTTTTTTTTTTTTTTTTTTAGCTAAAGACAGCCAAGACCATAGAATATTGAGAAATCTAGGAAAGCTTAGGTTTTAATCACTGCTACCTCTCTGAAGCAGACCTTATATTTCCATGTCCTGTCATCTGTAAGCTTATTTCCTTCCTCACAGGGCACCCTTTGAAAAATATTCATTCCAATAACTCTGCAGTATGAATTTACTTTTAACAATAAACATTTATTTTCGGTTTTGGGGTCACATCCAGCAGTGCTCAGGGCTTACTTATGGCTCTGCGCTCAAGAAATCACTCCTGGTGGTTCTCAGGGGACCATATGCAGTGCCAGGGATCAAAGTAGAGTCAGTAACATGCAAGGCCAAGTGCCTTAAACCCCTGTTCTTAGCAACCACCCCCGCCCCCCAGCACCAATTTCATAGCTTCTGACTGACAGCCACATCTGTAATATTTGCCATGCCTATACACTAATATACATACATAGTGTATTATGTATGTATAATACAGGGACCTAAAGGGACCTAAAGGGAAGTAACTGAGAAATGCAGAGAATCTGCTCTGCAAGGGGTCAGTGCAAGGCAGACCCTACAAAGTACATGGAAGAAGCATACAACCTCGTTTAAATCACATATGCCTCCCCCGAAATTCTTCCTTCAAATGGGGCTTCTCTACCAAAAAGGACTGGTCATCTGAATCTCTTGTCCAATTCCTTCTACGTGCTTTACTCTTTTTTTTTTTCCTACAGGACTGAACTGGAAAAACAGGAAGCTTCAGGAAGGCAGCAGCAAAGGATATAAGGCATATACAGAAATGGGAGTTTCTGAGCAGCCCTCTTGGAGTTGATTCAGAAACACACGTTCCAGGCTGCAGCCAGAAGTGGGACCACCAGCAGAGCCGTCTTTCCCGACATGATGGGCGCGTCATCTCTGTTACACAAGTCTTCCTCGCAGCAGCGGTACTTCAGCTGACTTTCCCCCAGGAGTCTTGAAATATCTGCATAGTTGCATTCCCTTCTTTTCCAACACTGAAAATATCTGTTCTGCCCCGCCGCTGAAACACACGTGCGAGGGTAGGTAAGCCAGTGGTTAGTGTTCCTGACCCAAGTTTGAGCCAGTGGTTAATGTTCTGATCCAACTCTGAACCCTCAATTATGCTTCGTAGGGCCTCATTTGTGAAAGTAGAGACTTTGGGGCAA